>NW_006399872.1:7044639-7048881 GCF_000299155.1 Elephantulus edwardii
ACAATCTCAATCTCTTCACCATCCATCCTGAAGGTGCCAATTGTTCCAGTGGTGAGAATCTTTGTCTTCTTGACATTGAGCCTCAATCCATATTGGAGGCTGCAGTCCTTGACCCTCTGCAGCAAGCACTTCAGGTCCTCCTCAGTTTCAGCAAGCAGGGTTGTGTCATCTGCATAATGCAGCTTGTTGATGGATCTTCCACCAATCCTGATGCACACTTCTGCTCATAGAGTCCAGCCTCCCGGATAATCTGTTCTGTATATAGGTTGAAAAGGTATGGAGATAGGACACAACCCTGGTGTACACTCTTCCCAATTTAGATTTCCCTAAAACTCCCATAAAAAGAGCCATTTTGACCGTTTCCCTCCATGTGCAGTTGATCATTTCTCAGATCATGTAATAAAGACTTATTCATTTCTTTGGACCAGCTTCTCTCTTTCCCTCTCTTGCCCTCAACTCTTCCTATCTAACAATTTTACATTCCAACTAGCAGTGTAAGAGCATTTGAGTTTCTCCATATCTTTGCCTGCATTTGTTGTATAGCATTTCAGTGTATGAATACAACTTGCTCATCTACTTATGTATTAATGGCCACGTTGGCCATTTTTTGTTTTTATGACTAAAGCAACAATGAAAATCGTTGTACATATCTCTGTCTGTGTGATTATTGTTTTAGATTTCTAGTAGTGGTATCATCCTCTTTCCAGGTTCATAGGGTTTCTGGAGGCAAGCTATTACTACAAAAGTGGATGCTACTCCTCCTTCCAAGCTTGTTTTAATTGGGGAGCTCCACTCTACTCTCTGTCCGCATTGGGTAACCAGACATTAGCGCATTTGACACACATGAGAGACACCCAAGCGTTGAGGACTCTCCTTCATAGGGTCGGTATGAGTCACCTGCGACTCCACGGCACTTAACAAAAACAACAACAACAGTAGTGTTATCACTGTGGTTGTAATTCCTCAGTACAATAGTTTATGGTTTATCACTCCTTCTATTCCTGACCTTCTCCTTTACCAGAACATGCAGATTCCTAGATAATAATTATTACCAGTTTTACTTCTAGCAAATATGTTGTTGTTGTTGTTATGTGCCGTCGAGTCGTTTGCGACTCATAGCGACCCTATGTACAACAACCCTAAACCGTGCTCTATCCTGTACCAATCTCATTGCCTCTGACACACCCATCCCGATTGCCCCAGTCACTGAATCAATCCACCTCATGGAGGGTCTTCCCCTCCTGTGCTGTCCCTCTACTCTACCCAGCATGATGTCCCTCTCTAAAGACCTGTCTCTCCTTACAACATGGCCAAAGTATGTCAGACGAAGCCCCAGAATCCTTGCCTCCAAGGAGCAGCCTGGCTTAACCCTCTCTAGGATGAATCTGTTTGTTTTCTCGGCAGTCCATGGTACATTCAATACTCTTCTCCAGCACCACAGCTCAAAGGCATCAATTCTCCTTCTGTCCTCCCTAGTCATTGTCCAGCTCTCTGATGCATAACAAGTGATTGCAAAGACCATGGCCTGTATAAGGCTCACCTTAGTCTCCAGAGAGACACCGTTGCTCTTGAGTACTTTAGAGAGGTCCCTAACCACAGACTTTCCCATCGCAATATGTTTTTTTATTTCCTAGCTACTGGTGCCAAGAGTGTTGACCGTGGAGCCAAACAAACTGAAGCTCTGAACAATCTCAATCTCTTCACCATCCATCCTGATGCTACCGATTGGTCCAGTGGTGAGAATTTTTGTCTTCTTGACATTGAGCCTCAGTCCATATTGAAGGCTGCAGTCCTTGACCCTCTGCAGCAAGAACATCAGGTCCTCCAAAGTTTCAGCAAGCAGGGTTGTGTCATCTGCATAACGCAGATTGTTGATAGATCGTCTACCAATCCTAATGCCACACTTCTCCTCATAGAGCCCAGCCTCTCGGATAATCTGTTTTGCATACAGGTTGAAAAGGTATGGAGATAGGACACATCCCTGGTGTACACCCTTCCCAATTTTGAACCATGCAGTGTTGCAAATATGTGGCAAATATAATTATAAAAAATTAAATTTAATATTCCTTGGATTGTATAAATATTATAAAAATTGTTGTGTAAAATAATTCTACATTAAATTACAATGTTAATCGTAAATAATAAGTGAGTAGATGTCACTTTGGATTTTCTTTTTTTCCCTAATCACTGCTTTAGTCTAAAAAAAAATTATGTTGGTACTGGTCCATATATTCTAGCATAATATTGTAGCTGAAATACTGGAAAATTTTATAAATTTAGTTGCTATATAAACATTGGCTGCAGTGAAAACAATGGTATGTGCTGTAGCAGGGGCAAGGGAAAAAACCCATCTGACTGTGTCAATATAAATTTTGTAATAAATACTGCAACATGTTGATTAAATATTTATCTTCTGAATCATTGCACAAACATTTGCTATATAATCATGTCATTTTGGTGGCTCTTCCTCTGATAGTGTCATTCAATGCTGATGCCACCTCCAAACCCCCTGAAAACACCCCTGATCTTTAGATTATACACCTAGTAATACACTTACTGGGTCTCAGGGTAGTTCAATTTTAATTTTTGGAAAAGTACCATACCAATTTTCATAATGTTTGTGTCATTTCACAGACCAACTGGCAATATATAAGATTTTCAATTTCATTACATCCCAAAACAGTTGCTATTACTTGTCTTTGCTTATTTAATTTTTTAATTATTGTTGTTTATTTGCTTAATTTTACTAATGCCAGTTAGATGGGCTAGGATGGTACCTCATTGCTGTTCCTATTTGCATCTCTCTTAATAGCATTAGATCATGAATATATTTTCATTGTTGGCCACTTGGATGTCTTCTTTGGATAAGATTTTGTTAATGTCATTTTTCAGGGCGTTTTGTTTGTTTTTAGATTAAGTTGCTTTCCTTTTTCATTGTTGAAATGTGATTTCCTAGCTTATCGGATGAAGTTTCAAAGATGTTTTCAAGTGTATAGGTGGTCTATATTCTCTTTTAATAAAGCATTTTGATGAACATAAGGTATGAGTCTTGTTTTGCTGAAAGTAGATGTTCAGTTTTGTCAACACTGTTTATTAAAAGCACTATTTCTTCCCCACCTAATAGAGTTTGAGTGTTGAAAATTTGTTCTTCCAAATGATTTGGTTTAATTCTCAGTCCTCAGTTCTACTCCACTAATCTATGAATCTATCACTGAACCAATATCAAGTCTTTCAATTCATGAGCCACAGGGTGTCTTTAAAATGTAATAAGTATCAAGTAGTCTTCATAGCATTGTTCTATAATTTTCATTGAATAGGTCTTTTATCCCGCTCATTAGGTTAATTCCTACATTTGTGGTTATTGTTGTTTAATTTTACACTGGTTCGCCTACATTTTTTGTATACATTGCTGCTTACACCAGATCCAACCGATCTCGCCAATCCACCCTCTGTCTCTGCCTCTACTCATTAAACTCTATAACTGCACGATAACTCCTGATTCCCCACCCATTCCCCCCCCCAGTTCCTCCTGCACATTTTATTAGTTATCTATTTAGAAAATAATGATCCTGTACAGTACTGTCCTTATGGGACTGAGATAGTTCACTTATCGCAATACTCTCCAGTCCTCCCCAAGTTAGCTTGTGATTTACAAAATGATTGCTTCTGCATGCTGCATAGTATTCCATCATGTGAATGTAAATTTGAATCATCAGCAACTTTGCTTTAGCAGGGTAACTCCCTATGAACTATCCACCAGAACTCTGATTTAGTATCCAGTGTGTCTATTGGCTATACCTCTATACCTACTTATTTTTAAAGCTAGAATCATAGATTTATAACATGTTTTAATCAGAAGGACCCAGAGAAAATACGTACGTTTTTTGAATATTTTTTCTTAATATTTTATGCTACCTTATTGAAAGTTGGTCTTCACTTTGAAAGCAGTAAAGATTTAAAAAAGAAATCAAATAATTGTTAATAGAGGGCTCTGTAGTGATTATATCTATAACTGTATCTGTATCTATATTTATTTTATCTATATATATCTATATTACATCAAAATATAAGCAAATTATGTCATTATGCATGCTGTTTAATTCAACAAACATCAGTCAATAAGGTGTTGGGTGTGGAATGGAAAGTCTCTGGCACAAGACAAAATGACTCAGCTAGCCAAGATTTTATGCTTAGTGAACAAGGAAAATGCACTGGTGAAGGGGGAAATAGGTTATGACATTA
>NW_006399872.1:7048981-7056176 GCF_000299155.1 Elephantulus edwardii
TATATATTCATGTTTTGGAAAGCATACATCAGATTTGGAAGATATTATTATAAGAATAAACATATGAGAAACATTATACCTGCTGAAATATATATGTGTATGTGTAGATAATCATGCTAGCATTTAGTATTCTACCTTTTGGGCTTAAATCTCATTTATTTTACTCTCCTAAAATTTCATCTATGTTAGCTTGATTACTGTGCATGTTAATGTGTATCATGGAAAAAAAGGGTCCTAAAGGCAATTTTCGGAAAGTGTGAAATGAAAAAAATAATAATACTATTTTACTACAGGATGGAAGAAATTAATAATTTTTATGTGTTAACATTCTCTGTGATTCCTCCAAGTATGATAAAATGTTTAATGTTTATTTTTTGTATTTATTTATTTTTGCGAGCAGAGGCATGGTTCTAATGGTTTTATGAATAGTGTTTCATTTATTCTTTGTAAACTTTCTACTGATAATATTAAGATCTCAAATTTACAACTATATAGGTGCAGGTGGATAAATTTGTCTGAGATCATCTATTTGGTAATTGGTAAAGCTATGATTTTAACATATACAGTATTATTCAGAGGTCTGAACTCTTAACGCTACACTATCCTGGTCCTTGATATGCTAGTCTATGCTTCATAAATTAATTCATGATACATATTTCCTGTAACAGCTTTGGTGTTCAATGTAATCCAGAAGAAATCTTTTGAGATTAGAAAGTACCAGTATATTCGATAATAACCATGTTAGTTAGCAAACATATGAAAGACACAATTGATCAAGCAGCTGACAATTTCAAATGTAAAGTATGTTGATATTAATCTTTTGTGAGGGAGCTCTGGTGCCATAGTCCAAAAGAAATTACACTGCTAACCAAATGATGAATGCTCTGTGGTGGTTCGAATCCACAAACCATGGTGGGAAAATGATCAACAATCTCTTCCTGTGTGATTTATGGCCTTATAAATATGCCCTGGAGTGTCTGCTATGCGTTGATCATGCTTAAACTGCAATGAATTTTGAGCTGTTTTTTTTCTTCAATCTTTTTAAAATAGACTAAAAATAATTGTAGTGAGTATTAAAAGAAGAAAGGCCATTATCATGATTAGTGAAAATAGCCCATTCTTTCTTTTATGATTAAGAACTTCTAATTTTAACATACAAGGCAGCAGACAGTGGTTTAATTAGAGGGTTTAAAGATTATCGTAATTTTGTAATGTAAATATAATGCAAGATCATTTTACAAAGTTAGAAAATAAACCAGTCTTGCTCCTACAATCTAAAGACAACTGTTTCATCTCTATTTTTATTTCAAACATAATTGGTAATAATAATTATATCAACTCTCTTAAGCTTGTACTAGGGGTAAAGCACAGTGAAAGTTATTTTGAGAAATATCTATAAACTTGCTGTTTTATCTCTGATTTACATATAAAAGAAAGGCCATTTTTTTTTCCAAACGCAAGTGTGCTGGGAAACAAACCTAGACTTGTTTCCAAGAGGCTTTAAATTTATCTGTTTAAGGAAAGTTGATAAACAATTATGTGTACTATGAACATTCAATACTTATAACAGATATATGTGTATAAAAATATGTTGTTCTTGTTGTAAATATCCTATGTATTGCCAAAAGAACAAACAGATATATCTTGGAAAAGGCGCAGCCAAACTACACATTGGAGGCAAGGATGATGAAGCTTAGTTTCATACTTTGGGCTTGGAGCTAGGAAAGTGTTGTCCTTAGGTCCTTAGTGAAGGACATCATGTGTGGAATGCTGAGGGGACAGTGAAGAAGAGGAAGATCCTCAACCGGATAAAATGACACAGTGCTGCAACAATGGGCTGAGTGTGTCAGAGATTGTGAGCTAGGCACAGAATAGGACATGGTTTAATTCTATTAGTCATAGGGTCACTATGAAACATACTCGACTCAAGGGCACCTAACTTTGGGAAGCCAATACTAAATACTTGTAATAAACTAAAAGCTATTTCAGGATGTGGGGGAGCTTCAGGATGGAATTCACCCTGAGGCACTGAGGCAATCCTTAAGTATTTACCAGATTCTTGCATTTGCTGACCCCTTCCTGAGTCAGGAAGAAGGTTTTCAATAGAAAGAGCTTGGTTTCATTTGCATTGAATTCTCTTTGTGATTTACTTCCTGATAATTTTCAATAAAGATACAGGGAAGCTGGAATGGGAGTCTTCAGTGGAGAACTGCTGGCCTCCTGTTTTTCATGCTTTCTGTTCTCATTCCTAACTATCTGTCTGTCTTATTATTAATGATTATAAAAGTACTTTACCCTCAAAAAAAAATATACTTTACCCTCCGTCTGCAACACCTAATAACAACAACCATAGAGTTAAAAGCAAACCATAGCTGACCCTCTAGAGGGTTTCCAGAAGTAGTTAATTACCTGAGAGGAGATTGCCTATTCTTCTCCTATGGAGCAGCTAGTGGATTAGAATAGTGTGGGGTTTTTTTTTGCCTGTGCTCACCAAGTAGTGCCAAGAAACGTGGAGAGCAACCACCTGGCCAACTGACTGAAAGATCTATATTTGCTTCCATTCCAAAGAAAGGTGATCTGACAGAGTTTGGAAATTATCAAACAATATCATTAATATCACATACAAGGAAGATTCTGATGAAGATTATGCAAAAATGACTGGAACAGAACATCAACAGAGACCTCCCTGAAGTGCAGGCTGGGTTTTAGAAGGGATCGTTGTACTAGGGATATTGTAGCTAATGTTAGATGGCTCTTGGCTGAAATCAGGGAGTAGCAGATAAATGTCTATCTTTGTTTCATTGACCATGCAAGGGTGCTTGCCTGTGGACCACAACAGTATGTAGCTAACTCTGAGAAGAATGGGAATCCCAGAACACTTGATTGTGCTTATGTGAAACCTACTTGGTCTAGGAGTCAGTGGTCAGAACAGGGCAAGGAAACACTGCATGGTTCAAAAGTGGGAAGGGTGTAAGCCAGGGATGTGTCTTCTCTCTATACCTTTTCAATCTACATTCAAAAGATATTATCCAGGTGGCTTGGCTCTATGAGGAAAAATGAGGCATCAGGATTGGAGAAACATTCATAAAAAAAACTGTGTTATGCTGATGACACAACCCTGCTTGCTGAAACTGAGGAGGATCTGAAGCACTTGCTACAGAAGGTCAAGGATTGCAGCCTTCGATATGGATCGACGCTCAATATAATGGAAAAAAAGATTCTCACCACTGGGCCAATTGGCATCACTGTGATGTGTGGTGAAGAGATTTAGATTGTTCACCACTTTCATTTGCATGGATCCACAATCAATACTCTTGGAACCAGAAGCCAGAAAATTAAAAGATGTATTGCAAGAGCAAAGTCTACTGTTAGGGACCTCTCAAAAGTACTGAAGAGCAATGGTGTCACTCTGGAGACTATGGTGCTCCTGATTCAGGCCATGGTCTTTGCAGTTACTTGTTATGCATCAGAGAACTGGACAATGACTAGGTAGGACTGAAGGAGAGTTGATACTTTTGAGCTGTAGTGCTAGAGAAGAGTATTGAATATGCCATGGACTGCTAAGAAACAAACAGGTTCATCCTGGAGAGGGTTGAACCAGGCTACTCCTTGGATGCAAGGATTCTGAAGCTTTGTCTGACATACTTTGGACGTGTTTCAAGGTTGGAGAAGGATGTCATGCTTGGGAGGGTAGAGGACAATGCAGGAGAGGAAGACCCTCTGTGAGGTGTATTGATTCAGTGACTGGAGTAATGAGGGTAGATGTGTCAGAGGCAGTGAGATTGGCATGGGACAGAGCAGGGTTTAGGGCCTTTGTACATAGGTACTTCTATAAAAGGCTTCAGGCCTTTTATTCATAGGGTTGCTATTATGGGTTGTGCTCATTTCGAAGGCAGTCAACAACTAGATCTATATATACACATGTATACACATATACATATTTATAGAATGTAAATAGAATAGAATAGAATAGAATAGAATAGAATAGAATAGAATAGAATAGACATATATGTCTATATACACAGTGGCAAGAAGTTATGCTGCAATCCTAAAGAATTCACTAGCTGTTATGTTTGAGAAGGATAAACAATCTCCTCCCGTGCAATAAACTGCTTCTCAAAATCCACCAGATGGTCAGCTATGGGTTGGTTTCATACAACTGTACACGACAACAACATCATGCATATATGAATTCAGAGAAAGAGACTACAATCCTGACACACTCCTTTCTTAATTTCAAACCATATAGCATTCCTTTGCTTTGTTTCCACAACAGCCTCTTGGTCCAGGTATGGGTTTTTCAGGAGCATAATTAAGAGTTCTGGGATTCCCATTCTTCTCACTATTAGACATAATTTGTTATGATCCACACAGTCAAATGCCCTTGGATAGTGAAAAAAGCACAAATAGACATTATTTTGATATACTTTACTTTCCACCAGTATCCACCTTATATCAGCAATAATATCCTTAGTCACATGACCTCTTTTTAATCCAGCTTGAGCTTCTGACAGTTCCCTATAGATGTACTGTTCTAATGATTTTTTAATGAGTGTCAGCAATATTTTGTTTGCATGTGATATTAATGACATTGTTTTATAATTTCCACATTCTGTTGGATCACCTTTTTTTGGAATGAGAATAAATATGGATCTCTTCCACTCAGTCAGTCGGACAGCTGTTCTTCACATTTCCTGGTGTAGACAAATGAATGCATCCAGGGCTGTATTTGGTAAGTGAAACATGTCAATCAGTATTGCATTGATTCTTGAGCCTTAAATTTTGCATATGCCTTCAGTGTAGCTTCAACTTTCTCCTTCATTACAATTTCCTCTTGTTCACATGGTACTTCCTGAAATTTTTCAATGTCAGTAAGTTCTTCTCTGTACAGTGACTCTGTGTATTCCCTATATCTTTTTTTCATGTTTCCTGAAATATTCAACATAGCATCCTTCATTATTATGACTTGAGGCTTAATTTATTTGCCAGTTCTCTGAACTTGAGGAATAAAGAGTGAGTTCTTCCGTTTCTATTCTCCAATTCTACTTCTCTGTACATTTCATGATAATATTTTGCTTTGTCATCTCAGGCTGCCCTTTGAAATCTTGTGTTCAGCTCTTTTACTTCATTCCCTTTTCTTTTGTTTTGGCTTCTTAATGCTTTAGTGCAATTTTCAGAGTCTATTCTGACATCCGTTTCAATCTTTTCTAACGTTTCCTTCTTTGCAGTGACCTTTTGCTGTCTTTATGGATGATATCCTTGATGTCATCCCACAACTCATCTGGTCTTTGTTCACTGATGTTCAGTGCTTCAAATTTATTTTTAAGATGATTTTTAAATGCAGGTGGGATAGATTCAAGATCGTATTTTGGTTGTCATGGACTTATTTTAATTTTTTGAAGCCTGTTTAAACTTTCACATGAATAATTGATGGTCTGTTCCACAATATGCAATTGGCCTAGTTTTAATTGCTGATATTGAAGTTCTCCAATGATTCCTTCCACAGTATGTATGGATGCCAAGGGCAGGAAGCCTCTTGTTAGATTTAAAATGACATGGAGGAGGGGTCAAGTGTGAACTGTTTGATTGTTTGTTTTTTTTTAAATTATTTTATTCACAATTGTATGTGGGCTGATTGGATTTCCTGGATTTAGCTAACAATGAATTGTGGGCTGGAAGTCTCTTGTTTAGAGTCAACAGGACCTGGTGGGAGGCCTTGGTATTTAAAAATCAGTTGGGTCCTCAGGCCTAGAGACCTCAGGCCTGGTGTGAATTGTGTTTGAGACTAGCATTCTGCTAAGTGGTACAACACTGATCTGTCAATTTTTTGTAGTGAGATAATTTAGGGTTGCTGTGATCCTGAACACTGTGCCTCTGTTGTTTCAAATGGCATGATGGTAACCCATGGTGGACAGCATTTGGTGGTGCTCCCAGATTAAGACAGGCTTGGAAGCAGGAGTGGTATCTACTTCCTAAACAGCATGACTCTGAAAACTCTATGAACTTAGAAAAATAACAATAGTTACAGAACAGAGTTCAGGTCTTTTGTTCACAGGGTTGCTAGGAGTCATGTTCTATTTGATGGCACTAAACAAGAACATTATAAGTATTTACATGTTCCTTGTTATGCTTCAGAGTTGGACAATGACTAAGGATGACAGAAGAAGAATAAATGTCTTCGAGGAGTAGTTCTGGAGAAGAGTCTTGAACATACCATGGACTTCCAAGAAAACGAATTGGTTTGTCTTGAAGAGGGTAAAACCAAGTCTCTCCTTAGAGGGTAGGATTTTGAAGCTCCACCTCACTTACTTTGGACATGTGGCCACGAGAGATCAGTCCTTGGAGAAGGACATAATGCTCAGAAGGGTGGACAGACAGCACAGGAGAGGAAAAACCCGGATGAGAGTGATACAGTACCTGGGGTGATAGAAATTCTTGCATCTGAATTAGTCAGTCTGGCTCAGGACAGGGAAGCATTCTGAGCCACTATATACAGGGTTATTATGCATCACAGGCAACTCAACAGCACATAACAATAATAACATACTATGACATGTTTGGAAGCAGGAATGGCATCCACTACCTAAACAACATGACTCCAGAAACTCTGTGAACTTTGATAGAGGGGTTTCAGGCATTTTGTTCATAGAGTTGCTATGAGTTGTGCTCTTCTTGAAGACAATCAACAAGAAGAACAACACATGTATTGTGAGTATTGAATACACCATTGACTGCGAAAACAACAAACATCTATCTTCAAAGAAGTGCAACTACATTGCTCCTTAGAGGCAAGAACCCAACTTCTCTTGGACTTATTTTCAGGAGAATTGGTCAGCATAATGTAGTTAGTTTACTGATGATACTTGCTCTAATCCTGATGCCACATTCTTCTTCATAGAGTCCAGCATATTAAACAATTTGTTCAGCATACATATTAAATAGGTTTATAGAGAAGATAAGCCATCAAACACATTTCTTTCATTTTAAACCATGTCATTTTCTCTTGCTCTGTTCAAACAAAAGCCTCTTAGTTTACATATTGGTTTTGCATGAGGACAATTAAGTGCCTGGATTCAGATATATGCACTAACAACCAGGGCCAAAGAAGAAGAAATAGATGATTTCTACCAACTTTTACAGTCGGAGATAGATCGAACATACAATCAAGATGCATTGATAATAATGGGTGACTGGA
>NW_006399872.1:7057226-7057835 GCF_000299155.1 Elephantulus edwardii
ATGGTATACCAGTTGAAGTATTTCAGATAACAGATGTTGCCCTGGATGTGCTCACCAAGTTGTGCCAAGAAATCTGGAGAACAATCACTTGGCCATCTGACTGGAAGAGATCTATATTTGTTCCCATTCCAAAGAACAGTGACCCAACTGAGTGTGGAAGCTATAGCAGAGTGTCATTGATTTCACATGCAAGCAAGATTCTACTGAAGATTATCCAAAAACGACTAGAACAGCACATCAGCAGAGAATTGCCGGATGTCCGGGCTGGGTTTAGAAGGGGTCGTAGTACTAGTGATATTGTTGCTGATGTTAGATGTATCTTGGCTGAAAGCAAGGAATACCAGAAGAATGTCTATCTGTGTTTAATTGATTATGCAAAGGCATTTGACAATGTGAATCATAACAAACTGTGGCTGACTCTGAGAAGAATGGGAGTCCCAGAACATTTAATCGTACTAATGCGAAACCTATGCTTGGACCAAGAGGCATTCATCAGAACAGAGCAGGGTAACACTGCATGGTCCAAAATTGGGAAGGGTGTACACAAGGGATGCTTCCTGTCTCCATACCTTTTCAACATGTATGCAGAGCAGATTATCTGGAAGGCTG
>NW_006399872.1:7059027-7061813 GCF_000299155.1 Elephantulus edwardii
AACTAATCAACCTATATTATGCAGTTGACACAACCTTGTTTGCTAAAACTGAGGAGTACCTGAAGTGTTTGTTGCAGAAAGTCAAGGACTATATTCTTCAATATAGATTGAAGCTCAACATCAAGAAGCAAAATTTCTTACTACTGGGCCTACTGGCAGCACCATGATAGATAGAGAAGAGTTTAAGGTTGTTGATAATTACAGCTTGCTTAGATCCACAATCAACACTCTTGATACTAGCAATCAGGAAATAAAAAGATGAATTGCACATGCAAAATGTGGTATCAGAGACCTCTACGGAGTACTGAAAAGTGACAGTGTCAGTCTAGAGACTAAGATGTGTCTGATCCAGGCTATATTCTTTGCAATTACTTGCTATGAAACAGAGAGCTGAACAATGAATAAGGATGACAAAAGAATTGATGTCTTTGAGTTATGATACTGGAGAAGAATCTTGAACATGCTATGGAGCACCAAGAAAACGAATAGGTCAGTCTTGGAGAGGATGAAATCAAGTTTCTCCTTGGAGGCTAGGATTTCAAAGCTCCATCTCACAAACGTTGGCCATGTGGCCAGGAGAGACCAATCCTTGGACAAGGACATCATGCTTGGAATGGTGGAGAGACAGCACAGAAGAAGACACTGGATGAGATGGATTGACACAGTAACTGGGGTAACAATCTTAAGTGTGTTGAAGTCAGTGAGACTGGCTCAGACTGACTTGTTCTGTGCTGCCAAGTTAGCTGTGACAACCTTATGATAACAACCTTGAAGCTTGTCTTATCCTGACCCTTTCCTATCTCTGACTCACTTACCTACATTACCCTAGTCATTGTGTCAATCAATCTCCTCCAGGGTCTTTATCTCTTATGTTGTACCTCCATCTTTCCAAGCTGATGTCCTTTTCCAAGGATCGGCCATTTCTCACCATATGCCCAAATATGTGTGACAGCTTCAAAATCCTAGCCTCCAAGGAGAAACTTTGTTTACCCTTTGCAGAACAAACCTGTTCTCTTGGTAGTCCACAGAATCTTTAATACTCTTTTCCAGCACTACAACTCAAAGGCATTGATCCTTCATCTTTCATTATTAGTCATTGCTTACCTCTCTGATGCATAGCAAGTAATTGCAAAGACTATGACCTAGATCAAGCACACCTTCATCTCTAGACTGAAGTTATTGCTCTTTAGTACTCTGAAGAGCTCCCTGAAAGATTTTCCCAATGAAAATCAACATATGTTTATAAAATTCTTCTGTGTCAGTCAGTTCTTTTTGGTACATTGATGCTGTGTACTCCTTCCATCTTCTTTTGATACTTCCTTGATCCTTCTATATTCTTCTCATAGCATTCTTAAGTATTGCCGCCCAAGGCTTGAGTTTGTATTTCAGTTCCTTCAGCTTAAAAATGCTGAATCAGTTCACTCCTTTTGATTTTCTGACTCCAGCACTTTTTGCACACATGTGCATGTGTGTGTGCATACACACACACACACTTGTGCACATACATACACACATACATACATTCAAATGAAAGCAACATTCTACTGAAGATTATTCAAAAATGACTGGAACAGTACATTGACAGAGGACAACCAGAAATACAGGTGGAATTTAGAAGAAGTCATGGTGCTAGAGACATAGTCATAGTCCTAGTACCAAAGGAATATCTACCTGTGTTTCATTAACTATGCAAAGGCATTTGACTGTATGGATCACAACACGTTGTGACTAGCCTTGAGGAGAAACGGGCATCTTGGTTGTGCTTATGTGAAACCTATACTTGGACCAGGAAGCAGTCCTCAGAAGAAAACAAGGAAAAAAATTCAGGAAATGAGTGTGTCAAGGATGAGTCCTATCTCAAAACTATATAAATATATATATACAGAGCAGATCATTCAGGAGGCTGGGCTTCGTGAGAAGGAATGTAACATCATGATTGAAGGAAGACTCATCAACAACCATTATACAGATGATACAACCTTGCTTGTTGAAAGAGAGGAGGGCTTAAAGTCTTTGCTGCAGAAGGTCAAGGACTGTAGCCTTCAGTAAGTATTGAAGCTCAACATCAAAAGGACAAATATTCTCACCACTGGGCCAATTGGTAGCACCATGCTAGATGGAGAAGAGATTGAGATTGCTAACAATTTAAGCTCGCTTGGTTCCACAATCAACATTCTTGGCACCAGCAGTCAGGAAATCAAAAGATGAATTACACAGAGAAAATTTGCTGTCAGAGACCTCTCCAGAGTACTGAGAAGCAATGATGCCAGTCTAAAGAGTAAGGTGCACTTGATCCAGGCCATGGTCTTCACAGTTACTTAGTATGCACTAGAGATCTGCACAATGGCTAAGGATGACAGGATAAGAATTGATACCTTTTGGTCATGGTGCTGGAGAAGAGTCTTAAACCTACTGCGGGCTGCCAAGAAAACAAAGAGGTCTGATTTGGAGAGGGGGAAACCAAGTTTCTCCTTTTGGGCTAGGATTTTGAAGTTCAGTCCCACGTACTTTGGGCACTTGGCCCAGAGGAACTAGTCCTGGGAGAAGAACATCATTCTCAGAATGGTGGAGAGGAGAGGAGAGGAAATATAGGAAAGACTACAAATGATATGGATTGTTGCAATAACTGTGGGAATGGGGACAGGTGTGCCAGAGTAAGTAAGGCTGACTCAGGACAGGGCAAGCTTCAGAGCTGTTGTTTATAAGGACACCGTGAGTCACCGGTGACTTGACGGCATATAACAACAACAACAACTACACACACACACACACACACACACATCTAA
>NW_006399872.1:7061913-7072283 GCF_000299155.1 Elephantulus edwardii
TGGTCCCTCCTGACCATGTGCTAAAGTAATATGAGACAGAGCTTCAAAATCCTATTCTCCAAGAAGAAACTTGGTTCACCCTCTGCAGGAAAAACTTGTTCTCTTCCCAAAAAAAGGGGGGGGGGCCAGGGAGAGAGAAATAGAATGTAGCTCTGGAACATGTGTTTTAATTCATCAGTGATTCTTTGGGCGAACAAGGAAAAGTCTCCTCTAGTGTGACTTACAGACTGTGACAACTGGCTGGAGAGGCACTTACGAGTTGGTTTTGATTCAAGAGCACATAACAACAAGAGATAGGTAAATAGTTAGGTAGGAGATAGATAGATGATAGATAGATAGATAGATAGATAGATAGATAGATAATTTCATCCTTCCTCATGTAGTTTATTCTGTTTTTATGCATGGACCAGTAGTACATAGACTGCAAGCTTCCAGAAATGCAAGCTGGATTCAGAACTGACCATGACATGAAGAGAATATTGCTGATGTCAAATGGATCTTAAGTAAAAGTTGTAAAATACCATAAAAATGTTTTCTTTTGTTTTTTGAATATGCAAATATGTTTGATAATGTGGATCATTAAATATTATGGATAGCATTGAGAAGAATAGTAATTGCAGAACACTTAATTGTGCTCTTGGGAAACCTAAACATAGACCAAGAAAGATTTTCCCAAAAAGAACAAAACAACTATCATGGTTTAAAACCAGGAAAGGTATTCATAAGAGTTATACCCTTTTTCCATACCTATTTAATCCATATGTTGAACAGGTCATTAGAGAATCTAGACTATATTTAAAAAGAAAAGAATGTGGCATCAGTATTAGAGGAAGATTATTCAACAACTCTATGTGCAGATGACACAACCTTGCTTGCAGAAAGTGAAGAAAACTTGAAGCACTTACTGAGGAGATTAAAGACTTTAGTATGGATTATAGCTCAATATCATGAAAAAAAAAAGGCTCACCACTGTACCAACAGGCAACATCATGTTAGATGGAAAAAAGATTCAAGTTGTCAATGATTTCATTTGACTTAGAACCACATGAACATTTATGCAGCCAAGAAATCAAAAGTATGTTTGACTGGGAAAATCTGCTTTAAAATTTTCAATTTTTTAAATGTCACTTTAAAGCCTAAGGTGTGCATTATGTAAGCCATGCTTTTTTCAGTTGCTTCTAAAGTTGTATCTGAAAGTTACAAAAAGTGAACAAAGAATGAAGATAACAGAAGAGGAATTGATATCTTTGATTTATGGGATGTAGAAAAAGCACTAGATTGAGATTGTTGACAGCTTCAGTTTGCCTGGCTCCACAGTTAACACCTTTGTTACCAGCAACCAGGAGAGCAAAAGATTCATTGCATTGGCAAGATCTGCTGTCAGGGACCTCTCCAGAGTACTGAAGAGCAAGGATATCAGGCTGGAGATGAAGGTATGCCTGATCCAGGCTATGGTCACTGCAATTACTTGCTATGCATCAGTGACCTGGACAAATTGATGCCACAGTGCTGGAGAAGAACATTGAAGGTATCATAAACTGCTAGGAGAACACACAAGTCCACCCTAGAGAGAGTGAAAGCAGGATGCTCCTTGAAGGGTTCCTCTGACATACTTTGGGTTTGTTGCAGAAGGAACCAGTCCTTGGAGAGGGACATCATGCTTGGGGGTATGGAGAGACAGCACAAGAGGGGAAAACTCTTGATAAGATGAATTGACTCAGGGACTGGAGTAATGGAGATAGGTGTATCAGAGATGATAAGGTTGGCTCAGGATAGCCGAGGGTTCAGAGCTGTTGTACAAAGAGTTGCTAGGAGTCACAAGCAACCTGATAGCACATAACAACAATAGCTAGGTGAGTCTATTCCTCGAAAAGGGAAATAATGTTTGGAATATTGGAGGGTCATCAAAGGAGATGAAGACACCCAGTGAGGTGGATTGACACTGTGACAATGGGTTCTAGTGTATCAGCCTTGAAGAGGATGGGAGGGGACAGGGCAGGGTTCAGCTGTTCATAAGGTCACTGTACTTGACTCAACAGCAGCTAACAACAACAGTGAACTGGATATTTCATGGACTGCCAAACGAAACTGTCTTGGAAAAGGGCAAATGGGGCACTCCTTAGAGGCAAGGATAGTGACATGTGTCTTAAAGAATCGGAGCATGTTGTCAGATGGGACTATGTTCTGGGGAACGAAGTCCTCATTCTCAGAAAGATGGAGGATCAGAAAAAGAAAGGAAGATCTTCAACAAAGCACATTGATACAGTGACTGTCAATGGCTTTGCACATAGAGAGTAGAGCAGGATAGGGCAAGTTCCAGATCTGTTTACAGATTTGTTAAGGTCTACTTGAAGGAGTGGTTATGCAACCTGGCAAATTCATATGAGTGGAAGAGAGAAGTCTAATCCAAGGATTAGCTAAGGTTGGGTGAGAAGGTGGTAAAATTACTTCCAAATCGAATATTTCTGTGAAATTTACTTGTGGATAAGCTTAGTTGGTCATTGAAGTAGGGTTATAAATCTAGGAGACTACTTGAGGAGTGCTCTGTTGGTCTAGTGGTAAGAAAGTGTGTTGCAATCCCTAAGGCATGCAGTTCTAATCCACCAGCTGTTCTGTGGGAAAAGGATGGATAAGTGTGGCATCAGGATTGGTGCAAGATCTATTAACAATGTGTGTTACGCAGATGACACAACCCTGCTTGCCGAAACTGAGGAGGACCTGAAACACTTCTACAGAGGGTCAAGGACTGCAGTCTTTAGTGTGGATTGAGGCTCAATGTCAAGAAGACAAAGATTCTCACCACTGGACCAATTGGCAGCATCAGGATGGATGGTGAAGAGATTCAGATTGTTCACAGCTTTAGTTGGCTTGGCTCCATGGTCAAAACTCTTGGTACCAGTAGCCAGAAAAGAAAAAACACACACACATACACACAAAACACAACCAAATAAAACAACGTATCGCGATGGGAAAGTCTGCTGTTAGGGACCTCTCCAAAGTACTGAAGAGCAATGGTGTCACTCTGGAGACTATGGTGGGTCTGATACAGGCCATGGTCTTTGCTATCACTTGTTATGTATCAGAGAGTTGGACAATTACTAGGAAGGATAGCAGGAGAATTGATGTTTTTGAGCTGTGGTGCTGGAGAAGAGTATTGAGGGTACCATGGACTGCTAAGAAAACAAACAGACTCATCCTCGAGAAGGTTAAATCAGGCTGCTCCTTAGAAGCAAGGATTCTGTGGCTTCGTCTGACATACTTTGGACATGTTGTAAGGAAGGACAGGTCCTTGGAGAGTGAAATCATGCTTGGGAGGGTGGAGAGACAGCACAAGAGGGGAAGAGCCTCTATGAGGTAGGTAGATTGATTCAGTGACTAGCGTAATAGGGACGGGAATGTCAGAGGCAGTGCGATTGGCATAGCATACAGCAGGGTTTAGGGATGTTGTATATAGGGTCACTATGAGTCGCAAGCGACTCGACGGCACATAAAAACAACAACAACAACAATCTTCTCCTATTCACTTTACTGCTTCTGAAAACCCGCTGAAGGGTCGGCTATGAGTGGGTTCTGACTAGATGGTACAACAGCTAATATGTAGAATTTGAAAACATGAACTCAATTACAAGGCTGTAGAAAAAAAGAATTAAACATTTAGCTCTAACAAGAAAGTACTCACTATATGTTATGTATTTCCATGTTTAATTTTAGATAGATAGTGGGAACTCAGAGACATTTGTTTTAAGTCTCAATTCATGCTATTCATATGTACATGTTGTTGTTGTTGTTAAGTGCCATCGAGCCATTTGCGACTGAGAGCGACCCTATGTACAACAGCCCTAAACCCTGCTCTATCCTGTGCCAATCACACTGCCTCTGACACACCCATCCCAATTACCCCAGTCACTGAATCAGTCCATCTCATAGAGGGTCTTCCCCTCCTGCGCTGTCCCTCCACCCTCCCAAGCATGTTGTTCCTCGCCAATGACCGGTATCATTCACAGTGTGATACACTAAAAAAAAAACACCAACCAAAAACCCAAAAATACCTTACTGAATATTTTTATCCTTAAAAGTAATAAATCATAAAAAGATAATACCTCAGTATTTCCAATTCCTTTGCAATAAAATACTTAGCCCAAGCAAAACTGCCATCTAGCTACATCAACCATGAACAGGAAATATAACTTCTTATTTTCCCACCAATAGTGGAGTGAGATGAATCAAAAGAAAGAGGAACTCATCTTAAAATATTTTTATGCAAATCAGAAAATATTACATGTTTCCTTGCTTAGGTGTAATCTCAACACAGTAGCTAGGATAATTCTTCTAAAATTAAGTCAGATTCTTCCTAAAACCTTTAAAGGCTCTATTTCATTTATTCAGAATAAAAGTTCAAGTTTCTACAGTTATTTATACAGCCCCTCCACGTGACGTGAACTCCCTTTATTGTTTTGCCATCTACTTTTCTCTCCTTTTTGGTCACAGGTTTCCAGTCACAGGACCAAATTGCTGTTCTTGAAGATTGTGGATGTGTTTCTGTCTTTTCTCAAGCTATTCTATCTAGGTGAGATGTTAATTCAAGGTATACCCTCCTCTTCACATCTTCAAGTCTTTGCTGACGTGTCATCTTTTCACCAAGACAGAGAAAGACATATCCAGACCCCGATAACTATTAATGAATTATTCTTCCTCACATACCTCATCAGTGTCAATATGGATTTCCTTAATGAATGTTATTAATAGAATTTATATTTTCTAATTCATTTACAGTATTTCATAAAATGGAATAATATTTTTTAAGATGCAATATGATTTTATGCATTATTAAGAAGAAAAAGTGCCAATTCTAGTGAGATATGCCATAAAGTGTAGGTTTACCAAGGTTTTAAGGATATAAAATGTGAAAAAAAAATTTCCATCTGGGCTTATGAAATATATTTTCAGCATGTTTATTTTTTTATTCTCTATCTCCTGTGCCAGAACCTAAGATGATAATGGCAACAATCTTCCTATGTCTTGTTCACTGATGTTTCTGGTATTTAGAATAGTAATTGAGAGGAAAAATCTCATTGCCAATGATTTGAAACAGACCCATAACTGACACTCCAGCTGGATCTCAGAGATTATAAATCTCACAGAAAAAGATTGTTCATCTTTCTCCCTCAGCATTTCTGGTAGATTAAAACCTCCGAAAAGGCACTAAATTTGGGTTATATGCTAAAGGTTACTACCTATGCCACCAGGGCTCACTACAGGCAAGTAAATAAGTATCAGTAATTATTTGTTAAATAAATTGCTAAGTTTATTATTCAGAAGGAAGTCGCTGTGAGCCAAGCAAAAGTAAAATCAGAGAAAAAAAAATTCTTCTCAGATATCAGAGTCTCGGGAACATAATGCCTCAAAGTTACCAAATCTGAATGAAGAATCAAGCTACGTTTGGATGATCATCTTATCAGGTTGGCTTTGGTTATAACTCTAGATTAGAAATATAGGTCATGTTCTGTGTATTAGTTAGCTTTTGCTACATAGGAAATTACCTCAAAATTAAAGAGCTTAAATAATACACTTTTTTCCCCTTAAAATCTATTGAAATTCATTATGGCATGGTTTAATTAAATCCTCTGTTACAAAGTCTCATAGGCTGTGATCAAGGTGCTGGCAGGGCTGAAATCAAGTGCCAAGCTTAACCGAGGAAGAATTTGCTTCCAAGTTTAAGTGATTCTTTCAGCTCGGTTTCATAAGAGTTGTTAGACTGAGAGCCTCTGCTTCTTATTAGCCAATTCCTCTATTTATTTACTTGTTTTGCAGGGGGCTTTCCCAACACTGCAACTTCCTCTATTAACGTGTGCAAACTAAGAAGGTGTTAGAGAGTGTCTTCTAGGAAGATCTACATCACAATCGTTTTTTAAATACAATCACATCCTAATGTAATAGCCCATTACCTTTGTCATATTCTGTTGATCAGATAAAACTGAAGGGAACAGGTTTACACAAGGGCACAAACACCAAGAGGTGAAATCATTCTCTTATCTGAAATAATTTTTAGAATTGCATGTGTAGGAAGTAGGATGAGTTTGCTTGTAGGTGATCTTAAAGTAATGTTTTAGTTACACAACTCAGACTGTATTTTTATTAGTAAATAAACTTAAACTGCTATCCTTTCATAACTTCTCATTTATCATTGTTATTGTTGTTGTGCACTGTTGAGTTAGAACTAACCCACAGCTGACCGGAAGCAGCTGATAAGAGGCAGTAAATCACAGGAGAAAAGACTTCCCATCCTTCTTCTGTGGAGCAGCTGGTGGATTCAAACTGCATACCTTTGTGTTGACAGTGCAATTGGCATCCTTTGGTAAATTTTATTTAAACTAATGCCTTTCTAATTACATCTGATTGGATAAAGACTAAGATATTGGACCCAAGGTACGTCAGGTAAATGATCATTTTTACAACTTTATTTTAACTAAAATACTTTGGTTTCATTTTTGTTAGAAGAAGCTATGATATTGAATGAGTATTGGTAGTGTTTTAGTGGAAGAATTCTCACTGTGGGAGACTCCAGTTCAGTTCACAGACAATGTACCTCAAGTTCAGTCACCACTCATCTGTCATGTAGGCTTGTGTTTTGGAATGGTGCTGAATAAGTTACAGTAGCATTTAAAGTCCAAGGCAGACAGAGACTGAAGGACCCCCGAACCGCTGGTCCTGTTCTGTCCCGAGTGGACGGCGAAGACCCAAGACTCTAAGACACCGGCTTGATGCAACAGCAAGAGATAAGAGGTTTATTGCGGAGCTCCCTGCCGACTCTTATCTCTGGCAAGAGATAGAGGAGCCGAGACCGCGAGCAGACAAAGTTGGGTTTTTTTATACACTTTAGGGGGATACAACTGAGTATCAGCTTCTCATTGGGTGATGAAAGCACAGTTTGAATTCATTGGTTCAGTGTTCGCTCAGGGTTTACACAGCATTTTTGCACATAGCACTTGCGGCAGTCACGTAGCACATGTAGCAGTTAGATAGATCTTTAACTACAGGGTGGTGTCACAAATTCTTAAGTATACTATGAGTTCAAACTCCAGGGCAGTGGAAAAGCACAAGATACATTGGTTATCAGTCGGGAAACAAAGGCACATGGGTTATCAGTTGAGAAACAATCTCTGCTTGTTTGCTCTGCCCTTCTGCTAGCCATTCTTGAAATACTGTTGCCCTGGATACCTGGGTGTGGGGCTTTAAAAATTGCTGAGTTTAACTTAGCTGAGAACTATAGGGACTATTTTAATTTCAATCTTTTCAAGACTACTAGGGCTGAGCGGGTCTATTTATGAAATAAAAACAAACAAACCCGCCAAAACTCCAGCCATAAAACATTTTGCAAATCTCAATAGTCTGATCTACAGGCAATGATGCCCAAGTTTGAGACGAATTTCCTTTATGGACATGGGGTTGCCTTGAGTCAGAATTTTGGAAGTTGACTTAAATATTCTCTGTCATATGGAATTAAAGCTAAAAAAAAAGAGGGTGGTAGAGAGGAAAGGGTAACAATGTCTACAGAAACACAGAGATAAAAAGGTTGAGAATGCCTGATGATGACTCATATTTTCCATTCGTTTCTGTAATAGTTTACTGGTAGGTTACACTGCTACCAAAAAGGCTACCCATCTCCACCACAGTTCACTAGTAGAAAGATGGCTCTTCTACTTTCATTGTACTTTATGTTATTGGAAAGCAGAAGGAGGGTTTCTACATGTTGAGACCAACTGGATGGCTTTGAAGGAGTTATTTTATATTGCTATTAATTTCCACTTTTCTTTTTGACAAAAGCAATCTCAAGTTGTTGTTTTTTAACATAAAGTCTGAGTTCTTACTAATTATGTCTTTATGAAAGTATCTTTGTTACTCTGATTGTGAATATGAAACATTGCGGTGATAGTCCCTAACAAAGACAGGAAAACGTGAAGAGAAGGAAAGAGACCTTGAGCCTTCAGTTTCAATTACAACACAATTTAAGTGGATTGGCAAATGATTATTATTTTCCTACTTCAAACACCCCCCCCCACTATGAAACAAAGTAGCCAGGAATCAGGTGAGAATTGCCTCCAGGCACATTTAAAGCATACCTTCTCTCTAGTAAATCTTATTTGTGATAATAAATTCCTTGCTAAAATCTGCACTATGCAAATGACACAGCCTTACTTGCTGAAACTGAGGAGGGCCTGAAGCATTTGCTGCAGGGGACCAAGGGCTGCAGTCTGTAATATTAATTGAAGCTCAACATTAAGAAATCAAAGATTCTCACTACTGGGTCAATGGCAGCACCATGATACATGGAAAAAGAGATCGAGATTGTTAACAATTTCAGCTGGCTAGGGTCCAAAGTGAACACTCTTGGTGCTAAAAACAAAACAAAACAAAAAACAAAAACCAAAAAACCAAGATTAAGTGCATTAGGAAAAATTGCTGTCATGTACCTCTCCAGAGCATTGAAGACCAATGATGTTAGTCTAGAGGCTAAGGTTTTCTGGATGCAGGCCATGGTCTTCACAATTTCTTGATATGCACCAGAGAGCTGAACAATAACCAAAATTGACAGAAGAATAATTGATGTCTTTGAGTTGCGGTGCTGGAGAAGAATACTGAACATGCCACAAACCGCTAAAAGAACTAACAGATATGTCTTGGAGAGGATGTAATCAAGCTTCTCCTTGGAAGCAAAGATTTCAAGGCTCTGTGTCACATTCTTTGGGCATGTTGCCAGGTAGAACCAGTCCTTAGAGGAAGACACTATGCTTGAGGGGGGAGGGACAGTGCTGGAAAGGAAGACCCTGAATGAGATGGATTGACACAGTAACTGGGGCAATGAGGGTAGATGTGTCAGATACAGTGTGATTGGCTCAGGATAGAGTAGGGCTCAAAGTTTCTGTGCACAGGGTCTGTATGAGTTGTAGTACACTGAATGGCATACAAGAACAACAACAAAAATAGTAAAAAAACATAACATGAATAACAAAAATAAAATTATGACATAGCTTTTAAATTGCCTAAACTATTGTTCTTAGATGCTATTGAATAGATTCTAACTCCTGATGGTCCTATATATAACAGAAAGAATCACTTCCCTATTCTGTACCATATTTACAATAGTTGTTAGCTTTGAGCCCATTTCTCTAGCTGCTGTGCAAATTTATCTATTGAGCTTTTAAATTTCTTTTTCCTTTTATCTTCTACCTTGAATTCAAGATATTAAAGAGTAGACCAGAAAATTTCAAAAGACAAGGCAAGAAGAAAAAGTAAAGTATTACAATGATGTGTGCAAGGAGCTGGAGTCAGAAAATCAAAAGGGCTGACTGAACTCGCTCAACATTTCTTAAGCTCAAGGAACTGAAGAACAAATTCAAACCTCGAGTTGCTATACTTAAAGATGCTTTGGGCAGAATATTAAATGACCCAGGAAGTAATAAAAGAAGATGGAGAAGGTATACAGAGTCATTGTACTGAAAGGAATTGGCAGACACAGAAGAATTTCATGAAACAACTTATGAGCAAGAGCCTATGGTGATGAAGGAAGAAGTTCAAGATGCTTTCAAGGAATTGGCAAAAAAATAAGACCCCAGGAATTGATGGTATACCAACTGACGTATTTTAAATGAGATGCTGCCCTGGATGTGCTTGTCAAGCTGTATCAAGAAATCTAGAGGACAACCACTTGGCCAAGTGACAGGCAGAAATCTATATTTGTTCCCATTCTCAAGAAAGGTGATTCAACAGAGTGTAGAAATTATTGAACAACATCATTGATTTCCCATGCAAGCAAAATTCGGCTGAAGATTACCCAAAAACAACTGAAACAGCACATCAACAGAGAACAGCCAAAAATGCAGGCTGAGTATTGAAGGGGCTGTGGTACTAG
Source organism: Elephantulus edwardii (assembly GCF_000299155.1). Lineage (NCBI taxonomy): Eukaryota > Metazoa > Chordata > Mammalia > Macroscelidea > Macroscelididae > Elephantulus > Elephantulus edwardii. Next base: position 7,071,824 of record NW_006399872.1, read on the forward strand.
GGATATTATAGCTAATGTTAGAGGGATCATGGCTAAAAGCATGGAGTACCAGAGGAAATGTTTATCTGTGTTTCATTGATTATGTGAAGGCATTTGACTGTGTGGCTCACAACCAACTGGCTGACTTTGAGAAGAATGGGAATCCCAGAACACTTGATTATGCTAACGTAAAACCTATACTTGGACCAAAAGGTGGTCGTCAGAACAAAACAAACAAACACTGCATGGTTCAAAATTGGGAAGGATGTACACTGGGATGTGTCCTATCTCCATACCTTTTTAACCTATATGCAGAACAAATTATCTGAGAGGCTGGGTTGTATGAGAAGTGTGGCCTCAGGATTGGAGGAAGATTCATCAACAATCTATGTTATGCAGATGACACAACCCTGCTTGCTGAAACTGAGGAGGACCTGAAGTGCTTGCTGTAGAAGGTCAGGGACTGCACCCTTCAATATGG
>NW_006399872.1:7073833-7111727 GCF_000299155.1 Elephantulus edwardii
TCCCAGATAATCTGCTCTGCATACAGTTTGAAAAGGTATGGAGACAGGACACATCCCTGGAGTACACACTTCCCAATTTTGAACCATGCAGTGTTACCCTGCTCTGTTCTGACAACTGCCTCTTGGTCTAGGTTTCACATTAGCGCAATTAAATGTTCTGGGATTCCCATTCTTCTCAGAGTCAGCCACAGTTTGTTACAACCCACACAGTCAAACGCCTTTGCATAATCAATGAAACACAGATAGACATTTTTTCTGGTTTTCCCTGCTTTCAGCTAAGATCGATCTAACATGAGCTACAAAATCCCTAGTACCACGACCCCTTCTAAACCCAGCCTGGACTTTTGGCAATTCTTTGCTGATATGTTCCAGTCGTTTTTGGATATTCTTCAGTAGAATCTTAGCTTGCATGTGAAATCAATGATATTGTTCTGTCGTTTCTACACTCAGTTGGGTCACCCTTCTTTGGAATGGGAACAACTATACATAACAGTATAACAACAACAAAACCTTCTACCTTACCCTGTGTGTGATGCCCTTGTCCAAGGACTGGTCTCTACATATTAACACATTCAAATTTCATGCTCTAAAATAACACAATCTTTGCTTCTAAGGAGCATTTTACTCGTATTTCTCCCATGAGAGGTTTGTTTGTACCTTCAACAGTCCCTAGTACAATTAATATTCTTCTCTAACAACGTAAATCAGAGACATCTTTTTTTTTTTTTACTTTAGAGCAGCAAAATTACATTATTAGAGTTGGTTATAAATGTATATCCATGTTTTGGTAAAACATTTTCAGGTTTACTTCAATATAGTGTAAAAGAAAGTAACTGAGTATTCTAAGTATCTGAAAATACTTTAATTAAAAAAAGATGAGTAATTGATGGAGTGGCTTTTTTTTTTCTGACTGGCTGTTGTCAGCTTCATTGGAATTGTTTAATCAGCCTTCAGTCTGATTCTAAACCACATTTAGATATTCAAACACCTCTTACAGCAAGAAGTGTAATGAAGTGTCAAATGTTTCCCTTTCCTCTTTCTCCTTGGTTTGAGCAAGATTTATAAGTTTGGGTCATATTTTATGCTCAGGATATAAAAGTATCTTAATGCACAATAGCACCTATCTTCACATGGAATAATTAGCAAAGCCATTCATCAGGGACTACTTAGAGAATGACAACTACAGAAATTGATTTTTTTTCAAGTTGCTAGCTTGAAGGAAACATCTGTAAAAGTGTTAGTTACATGTTAAACAATGTAAAATATTTATAAAAAGAGGAACAATAGAAAAAAATTAGAACTCAATGAGTTATGGTGTAGAAATTTCCCCCTTCATTCATGTTTTCATTTATGATCAAAACAGTATCCTTTTTTGGTGGAAGGGGTCTACTGAGTTAAAAGAGAAAGTTTCAGCTAAAGCACTTCCTATGTGTTCATGAGCAAGTCACTTCAGGACAAAGGTTTCATAAGAACAATCTTTGTGCCTAATTCACTGATGATTGACAAATCATATTTGTGGGGGATATTGGCCATCTGTGAGTGGCGTTTATTCAGATGCGTAGGTGTGAGTGGGTTGCACATAAGCCTCCTGGGCAACTTTCTGTTGAGCTGTCCTCATCTCAGAGGCTAAATAAAGATGAGAAACTGCCATGCAATATTGAAACAGAACCATTCCCAAATCAGAAAACATTATGCAGGTCATCATAAATCAGAATTACCATGGAACAAGGCGATACCATTTTAATATTATAATACCCAGAGGTGGATAAGACTCAGCAAATTTGTCACTTTTTCCTCCATTTCCATTGCTACCAACTTTCTTTGTACATAGGGTTTTCAGGGGTCTGCTATTTCGGAAGTGGATGGTCAATCCTTCTTCCTAGTCTGTCTTAATCTTAATGCTCAGATTTAGAGAAGCATCTGACAGACAAACATTTTACAGAAAAAGCAGATGAAAGATTATTTCTCCCAATTGAGGCATTAACCACTAGTTTCAGTGTTCCCCCCACCCTTGATACAAGTGTCTGGACCCACTTATTTCCCTGCTCCACCATCCACCAGCATCCCCATCCACTCCCTTCAACTCCTATCTCCCATTGCTCAGCCTTTCATCTGGTAGCTTATATCTCAAACTTTATGGGCTTCTGTGATTCCAAACACTTCAGCTGCTGACAATTTCTTACGCTGTGGCCAGTGTCACTTGAGTGTAGTGGTAATGTTTCCCAAGTGAGAGTGATGGGTCCTATAGATCTAGTGTATAACTTGTTGTCCTGGCCTGAGGAACTGTGGCCCTCGGGCCACAAAGGTTTCCCACTCCAGTTTACCTGTGGGGTGGGAGGACGTTGTGGTCTCCTTCTGCTTGTCCACCCCTCCCATCAGAAAATTCCTAAACCATGCTGCACTTTCTGCATGTTCCCAGTGGTTTCCAGCTCTGGTTTACCTTGCCGGTTTGGGGTGGCTAAGGTACCCTTCTTCTTGCCCACTCTTCCCTTCTGAAAATGCCTAAATGGCACTGCACTCACTGCTGGTTCAAAATTGGGAAGGGCATGTACCAAGGATGTGTCCTATCTCCATACCTTTTCAATCTATATGCAGAACAGGTTATCTGGGAGGATGGTCTCTTCTCCTCAGAATTGTGGCATCAGGAGTAGTGGAAGATCTATCAACAATCTGCATATGCAGATGACACAACCCTGCTTGCTGAAACTGAGGGTCACTTGAAGAAGTGCTTGCTTCAAAAGGTTAAAAACTGCAGCCTTCAATATGGATTGAGGCTCAGTATAAAAAAACAAAGATTCTCATCATTGGGCCAATTGGCAGCATCAGGATGGATGATGAAGAGATTGAGATTGTTCACAGCTTTAGTTTGCTTGGCTCCACAGTCAACACTCTCGGCATCAGCAGCCAGGAAATTAAAAGACGTATCACAACGGGGAAAGTCTGCTGTTAGAGACCTCTCCAGAGTACTGAGGAACAATGGTGTCACTCTGGAGACTAAGGTATACCTGAGACAGGCCATAGTCTTTGCCATTACTTGCTATGCATCAGAGAGTTGGACAATGACTTGGGAGGGTAGAAGGAGAATTGATGTCTTTTGAGCTGCGGTACTGGGGAAGAGTATTGAATATACCATGGACTGCTAAGAAAACAAACAGGTTCATCTTGGAGAGGGTTAAACCAGACTATTCCTTGGAGGCAAAGATTCTGACGCTTCATCTGACATACTTTGGACATGTTGCAAGGAGGGACCAGTTCTTGGGGAGAGATGTCATGCTTGGGAGGGGGGAGGGACAGCGTAGGAGACAAAGACCTTCTATGAGGTGGATTGATTCAGTAGCTGGAGTAATGGGGGTGGTGTGTCAGAGAGAATGAGACTGGCACAAGACACAGAAGGGTTTAGGTCTTTTGTAGGTCGCTATGAGTCATAGGCAACTTGATGGTACATAACAACCACCACCACCAACTTTCTTTGCACATTGCATTATCGTTTTTGTTGTGTCTTCTTGAACCACTCTTTGAAATCTCCCATTCAGTCTTCTTAACTCATCATTTCTTCTTTTTTCTTTAGTTTCTCTACATTGTAGAGTTTCAGAGTATGATGCTCTCTTTGGTCTCTTCTTTACTATCTTGATAGTGACTTGGAGTTAGAAATGTGTGAAGACTTAGAAAACCAAAAAGGAAAAAGAAAGAACATACTTGGGATTTTTCAAGATGAAAGACCTGAAGAAAGCATTCAAACCTTGAATTGTAATATTGAAGGATAGGGAGCTCTCATGGCCAAGTGATAAGAAGAAGTGCTGCAATTCCAAAGGCATGAGATTCAAATCCACCAGCTGCTCTGTGGGAGAAGGATGGTCAATCTCCTTCTGTGCAAGTAAATGCCTCTGAAAACCCACCAGAGGGTCAGCTATGGCTTGGTTCCAACTTGATGGGACACAGCAACAGCAGCAACATGGCAAGATCTTGAATGATACATGAAGCATCCAATGATGATGGAAGGAATGCACAGAGTGACTACATAAAAAAACCAAAATTGACTAACATGAAACTATTTTAAGAAGTAAAATATGATCAAGAATCATCTGTGATGAAGGAAGATTTTCAGGCTGAAGTGAAGGCATTAGCAACAAACAAACAAAACAAAACAAACCAGTAATACCGTAGGAATTGTTAGAATGCCAATTAAAGTTTTGTAGCTTATGTTTGTTTGTTTGTTTTAATAAACAGATGAAGCCCTTGATGTGCTCACTCATCTACTCCAAGAATTTGGAAGATAACTACCTTGTCAATTGACGGCAAGAGATGCATCATTTTGCCCATACCACACAAAAAAGTTATCTGATGGGATGTAGAATTTTATAGAAAAATATAATTAATATAACACATAAATAAAATCCTCCTGAAGATTATTTTAAAGTGGCTGTAGCTTTACACCAACAAGAACTTGCAGAAATTCAAGTTTAATTCAGAAGAGCCACTGAAATGGAAGATATTTGTTGACACCATATGGATATTAGCTGAAAGCGTGGATTACCAGAAAGATGTTTACTTATGTTTTATTGAGTGTGCTAAAGCATTTGATGTGGGTAATATTAAATTGTGCATAAAATTGAGAAGAATTAAAATTCCCTATTTGGCCATATCAAGAATATATATTACATAGCTTAAAAGTCAGAAAAAGTGTGCAATAGGATTGAATCCTTTTTCCACACAATTTGTTTGATGAGTAATTACATTATAAGTTGGACTATGTAAAGAAAACATTCATTGCAGGAAGACTCATTAATAATCTGAAGTATGCATATTGCAGTTTTGCTTGCTGAAAATAAAGATAACTTGAAGCACTATTTACACAATACAGAAGACTAAAGCCTTCAAAGTGAATTACATTTTACATCAAGAGAACACAAATTTTCACAATTAGACAAACAGGCAATTGACAAATGGAGAAAATTTTAAAGTTGTCTCAGATTTAATCTTACTTATATCTACAATCAACATCCTGGGATGCAGCAGTAAGAAAAATAAAAATCAAAAGAAATGATACATTGGATAAAGATACTGTCAAGGACATCTTTAAAGTCCCAAAAAGCAAGGATGTAACTTTGAAAATTACAGTCTGTCTGACCCAAACCATAATATTTTCAATCATTTTTGCTTGCATTTGGAAATTGGACATTGAATAAGGAAGAATGAAGAACAGTCAATGCTTTTGAATTGTGTTGACAAACAATGTTGACCACGGATGCCAAAGAAGAAAAAGTCTCTCTTGGAACACCTGAATCTAAAAGGTTTCTTAGAAGCAAGGATAGTGAAACTTTGTCTTATATACTTTTGAGTGTATTATCAGGAGGGGATATTCCCTAGAGAAATACATAAAGCTTGGATAAGTGGCAGTTTAGCCACAGGGAGCAAGACCCTCAAGGAGATAGATCAACATGATTGCTACAACACTAGCTTAAAGCACAGTAATGACTTTGATATAAAATTCATTGAGTTTCATTCTGTTGTACGTAAGTTTGCTATGAATAAGAACCTATTTGTTAGTGCAGGAGAGATATCCACTTCCTAAACAACATGCCTTTAGAAACTCTACGGACTTTGATAAATGTCGATAATTTTAGAGGGGATTCAGACCTTCTGATTTCTCACAATTTCACAGGTATATTACCACAGACATTTTAGTGTTCTTGCCTAACTCAGTACCTACTGTTTCTAGGTAATATTGCAAGGTCCTGCTGGATTATTCTATATTTCTTAGAACAATTCTCAAGTCAGGAATATTATTTACTTTCAAAGAATTTCAGTGGCTTCATACAAGAAAGCTCCCATCTATACCCAACTCCACTTCTCCTCTTCACCATTCATTCCATGAGAGGGGGAAAAATATTTTCCTCTCTCCTCTCCCCTCCTCTCACTTTTTTTTAAATATCTTGCTTCTTCTTAATTCTCTACTTCATTTTTAATAATACATCATCTTTCCTCTTAAGGTGAATTTTATTCTTTTGTTTCTAAGTACAAAATAAAGAAAATTCTTAAAGCCAAACTAATTTTCCAGAATACTTCTATGGAAAAATGTGAATGTGTTCTCGATCCTTATCACATTTTCTATAAGTGGTCCATTGCTACCAAAATATAAATGTGTTAAATCAAGAGATACTGTTCTAGTCCTCAATTAGAGCTCATGAGGTAAACATATCCTATTACTTATATAAAATCTGAAAAAAATAGAAATTATTAAAGAAATCTGAATGTAACTTTAATTGATATATTCTATCTTTATACGTGTTTTACTATTATTGTTACTATGTATAATCTTGGATCCACAATCAAAATCTTTGATACCAACAGATAATAAATAAACACACAAACCATATCAATTTGGGAAAGTCTGTTCTCAAGAACCTTTCTGAAGTATTGAGGAACAATGATGTGATTGTAAAGACCAAGGTGCATCTGATTCAAGTAATTGTCTTTTAAATCATTTGCTATCCATCTGAGAGTTGCACAATGAATAAGGTGACAGAAGAAGAATCAATGTATTTGAGTTATGATACTTGAGAAGAGTATGGAATGCCATGGACTACCAAAAAGAATAAGCAAATATGCTTTGGAGAAAGTGCAACCAGAATGTTCCTTTGAGGCCAGGATGGTTAAACTATACTTTAGGTTTGTTGTTATGAGGGATCACTTCTTAGAGAAGGACATCATGCTTGCAAAGAGAGAGAGGGCCAGCAAAAGAGAAGAAACTCCTCAATGAGAGAGATAGACACAGTGACTATAGCAATGGACTTAACTAGAGATGATGAGGATGACACAGGATAGAACAGGGTTCAGAGCTATTGTTTATTACAGTATTGCTAGGAGTTGTGCTTCACTCAACCACATCTAACAACATTAATTCTTCTACTCTTTCTCCTTTCCTCTGTGATCTATAGAACAGTTCTATCCAAATGTCCTGTCAAGAAAATCTATATACTTATTTTTAAATAACTATATTTAACAATTAATAGTTCTCCCTAAACATAAAGAAAAACATGCCCATAACCCCACAGCATTTTAATAAAGTATGAATATAATTTCAATGTTTCCATTCAAATTGCATACCTTTGGTTTCTCAGTTCAATTCTTTACCACTAAACCACTTGAGTTTCCTTAAAGGGAGAAGGATACATATATTTATGAAAATAAAATATATTGTGTTGCTTTTAATTTCACTTTATGTTGTATTTTGATCATTTTAAATTGATCTATTCAATTCTTCTTAATGACTGGATGGCATTCTAAAACTGCCGTTGCAATATATTTCATTTTACAATTCTTCCTCTGGTGAAACTTACATATGGACCTAACTTGATGGGCTCTATAGAAATCATATTTACTACATCTGTGGAAAGAATCACTGGAGAAGCATAATATTGGCCATCAAAACTAGGCCAGGGCAGTCTGTGGGTCATAACATCAATTACTCATGAGTAAATTCAAATTGAGGAAAAAAAAATTAAAAATAAGTCCAAAAAAACCAAGAAATTATATTTAATCTATTCCATCTGAATTTCAAGATCATCTTAAGAATAGGCTTGTAGCATTGAACATCAGTAATTGAAGACCAGATGAGTTAAGGGATGATATCAAAGATATGATTCATGAAGAAAGCAAAAGGGCATTAGAAAGACAGAGGAGGGCGGAACAAAACCCAAAACACAAAAACAACCCCAAAACCAAACCAAAATGGATGTCAGAGAGACTCTGAAAATTCAAGTAGAAGGTGGAGAATCCAAAATAAAAGGAAAACATGCCACAGTGAAAGAGCTAACAGAAGATTTCAAAGGGTAGCTCAAGAAGACAAAACAAAGTATTATAATGGAATGTGGAGAAAGCTGTAATTGGATATTAAAAGGGGAAGAACTCTGCCTGCATTTCTCAAGCAGAGAAGTCTATAAAACAAAATTTAAGCCTCGAGTCCCAATATTGAAAGATGCTGAGGGCAATATATTGAATGACCCAGAAAATTTCAAAAGAAAATGCAGGGGGAGCTTTGGTGGCATAGTGGCAAGAATTTGTGCAATATTCCTTAAAGTTCTTGGTTCGAATGCATCAGATGGTGTGCTGGAGAAGGAGGGGCAAGCTCCTCCTGAGCCAGTCGGATCTGATTTGATGATACACAACAAGAAAAGAAAAAAACAAAAAACAAAAAGAAAATGCAGGGAGTATTCAAAATCATTTTATCAAAAAGAACTGACACGGCAAAATTTCAGAAAGTATCATATGAACAGGAAGCAATAGTAATGAAAGAGGAAGTGGAAGCTGCATTGAAGGCACTGGCAAAACATGAGGCCTCAGGAATTGATGTGATACCAATTGACTTATTTCAGTAACTCACCAATCTAAGCCAGGAAATTTGGAGAACAACTGTGGTCCATATTTGTTTCCATTCCCAATGAAGATGACCCAATAGAGTGCAGAAACTATTGAACAGTATTATTACTATCACATGCAAGCAAAGTACTGTTGAAGATAATTAAGAAAATAGCTAGAACAGTACATAGATTGGGAACTTGCAGACATTTCAGCAGGATTTAGTAGAAGCCATGGCACCACGGATATCACTGATGATGTCAGACGGACTCTGACTGAAAATAAAGAATACCACAAAAATGTCTATTTATGCTTTATTGACTATGCAAAGGTATTTGACTGTGTGGATCATAACAAGTTATGACTAGCATAGAGAAGAATAGAAATCCCAGAGCACTTAATTGAGCTCATGTGAAAACTATATCTAGACCAGGAGTCTGTTGTGTGAACAGAGTAAGGGAACACTACTACATGGTTTAAAATTATGAAGGGAGTGATTCTTGGTTATATTCTTTCTCCACTCCTAATCAATCTGTATGCTGAGCAAATTATTTGAGGAACTGAACTCTACAAAGAGGAATGTGGCATCAGGATGGAAGAGAGACTCATCGATAACCTGTTATGTAGATGACACAACCTTGCTTTCTGAACGTGAAGAGGATTTATTTGAAGCACTTGTTGCCGAAGATCAAAGAAGCTATAGCCTTCAATATGGATTGCATCTCAATGTCAAGAAAACAAAAATTCCAACCACTTGTCCCATAGGCAGTGTCACGATGGAGAGAAGATTGAAACTGTCAACAATTTCATCTTATAATTCACAATTCACAATTAACACCTTTTGTACCTGCAGTCAGAAAATCAGGAGACATGTTGCACTGGGAAAGTCTGCAGTTAGGGTCTCTACAAATTATTGAGGAGTAATGATGTCAGTTTGAGGATTAAGGTGTTTCTGATTCAGGCCATAGTCTTTCCAATCACATGCTATGCATCTGAGAGCGGGGTAATGAATAAGGATGACAGAAGAAGAATCGATGCCTGTGAGCCATGTGTTGGAGAAGAACACTGAACATAACATGGACTTCCAAAAGAAGAAACAAACATGTCTTGGAGAGAATGAAACAAGATTTCTCTTTGGAAGCAAAAAAGAGGCTTTGGCTCACATACTTAGAGCATGCTGGTAAAAGGGCTATTGGAGAGGCATGTGATGTTTGGAATGGCAAAGGGTCAGCAAAGGAAAGGAAGACCCTCGACCTGGTAACATGGTGACTGCAACAATGGGCTCTAATGTGTCAGGAGATGTGAGGGTGCCACAGGATAGGACAGGATTCAGATTTACTGTTTACAGGGTCACTATGAGTTAGTTGTACTTGACTTGTTGGCACCTTTCATCGACAACAACCACCACCACAGGTGGACAAAAGAAACTGTGTAAACATTTTTAAGCATCTGTCTTCCTTTCATGAGTATAATTGCATAAAGATAGACTTACTCAGTCAAAGGACATGTAGATTATAAATCTTGATGAAATTTTAATTAGCAATTGCATTGAAATAAGATAACACACATTTGCATGTGTCACCATTCTAGTACATGACACTGCAAAACATTTATTTCTTGCCAATCTGATAAGTGGGAAAATATACCTATATTATCTTCCGTTTACATTTTCTTCATTTTAGGTCTGGCCAGACATATTTTCTTTTTTACTTCCTCCTCCTCCTCTTTATGTATTTCTGGTTTCTTTTGTGGAGATATCCTTTTATTATTACTTTTAGAAAACAATTTGTAAAATACCTTACTAGTTCTTTGTTATCTTTTATAAAATAAAGTTCTCATTACTTTATGTTTCCCTTTAACATCAATCTATGTTTCCCTTCAGACAGTTTCTTGCAGTTTATTTAGTAAAATATAATTAATTATTTAAATAAATAAATTTATTTAGTCATATCTGCTTTCAGACATCTTCATAGCATATGAATTCCCTGTGTTGTTTAGAGTTCCTACACAGAGATTGTTTTATTATATTCTACATCGACAAAAAGTGTAACCCAATTACAAAATAGGCAAAAGACGTTGAAAGAATTTTCAGAGAGGAAGATATTCAAATGAAAAGCAGATACATGAAAAATGCTCCAAATCACTGGCAATAAGAGAGATGCAAATCAAAATCACAATGAAGTACCATCTCACTCAGTAACAGTGGCAAAGTTTAACAGGGCAGAAAGTAATAGATGTTGGAGAGGATGTGTTGTTGGGATTGTAAAATGGTACAACCATTCTGGAAGGGAGTTTGGAGCTTCCTAAGAAAGAAGAACATAGAAATTCCATATGACCCAGCAATTTCACTTCTTGGAATATATCCTGAGAAAATGAGAACTGAGGTACAAACTGAGATTTGTACATTAATGTTCATAGCAGCATTTTCCACCATTGCAAGAACATGGAAACAGCCCAAATACCCAACCACAAATGAATGGATTGAGAAATTATGGTACAGTCACACAATGAAATAATATGCAACACGGAGGAGCAATGATTTTGTAAATCATTACCTAACTTGAGAGGAACTGGAGAGTATTATGCTGAGTGACCTAATTCAGTCTCAAGGATAAATATTGTATGAAACCATTATTGTAGAATGAATATAAGGATCCAAGAGGGGTGGGAGAGGTTAGAAGCAGAAAGATGAAGGTGTGCAGGAGAAGGGGGAGATTAATAATGAGGTTGTACAATTTGATGGTTGAGGGTGAGGGAGATGAAAAGAATTTGTTCTTTTTTTTTCATTATTTTTTTTTAAATTTTATTATTTTCATGTGTGTGTACCGTCAAATCAGATCTGACTGGTACAGGAGGAGATTGTCCCTCCTTTCTCGGCGGAGCATCTGGTGGATTCGAACCGTGCGCCCCTGGGATTGCAGTACAGCTTCTTGCCACTAGGCCACCAGAGCTCACCTAAGAATTTGTTCTTGAAAACAATGTATTAGAATTTTTTAAATAAAATAACAGAAAATCATAAAAAAAATTAAAAAAACCCCACAAAACAGTGTAACAGTTTTTAGTAAGAGCAACACTCATGAGGTGGCCTCTAACTCCACAAGGAAAATGTGTCTGCAGTAGATACATCAATCCAAAGAAGTAGTTCATATGAGGTCAGTCATGTCCCACCCGAACTATATCTCCTATTAATTCTAAGACCAACCTTACATTTATATAGTCCTATCCAGACACTTTTATGAATGTGAGTTATTTGTGGCCAAACAGTGGATTAGATAACAAGTTAATAAGGTAAATACTTAACATTTTTTTGTGAGGAACGTGTATATATACCTTTTATAAAACACAAACGCAGGCTGAACACTTGGATTTCACCTGATGGGATGCACAGGGTCAGATCCACTACATCTGTGGAAGAAACCATTGTTGTTGTTATGTGACACCTTGTCGCTTACTACTCATAGGGACCCTGTATACAACAGCACTAAACCCTGCTCTATCCTGTGCCAATTGCACTGCCTCCAACACACCCATCTCAATTACCCCAGTCACTGAATCAACCCACCTCACAGAGGGTCTTCCCCTCCTGCACTGTCCCTCGACCCTACTACCAAGCATGATGTCCCTCTCCAAGGGCCAGTCCCTCCTTACAACATGCCCAAAATATGACACATGAAGGCTTAGAATCCTTGCCTCTAAGGAACAGCCAAGTTTAACCCACTCCAGGATGAATCTGTTTGTTTTCTTAGCAGTCCATGGTACACTCAATACTCTTCTCCAGCACCACAGCTCAAAGGCATCAATTCTCCTTCTATCCTCCCTAGTCATTGTCCAACGCTCTGATGTATAACAACTGATTGCAAAGACCATGGCCTATATCAGAAGCACCTTACCCTCTAGAATGACACCATTATTCTTCAGGACTCTGGAGAAGCCCTTAACAGCAGACTTTCCATTGCAATACGTCTTTTAATTTCTTGGCTGCTGGTGCCAAGAGTGGCTGTGGAGCCAAGCAAACTAAAGTTGTTAACAGTCTCAATCTCTTCACCATCCATCCTGATGCTGCCAATTGGTCCACTGGCGAGAATCTTTGTCTTCTGGATACTGAGCCTCAATCCATATTGGAGGCTGTAGTCCTTGACCCTCTGTAGCAAGCGCTTCAGGTCCTCTTCAGGTTCAGTAAGCAGAGTTGTGTCATCTGCATGATGCACATTGTTGATAGATCTTCCAACAGTCTTGACACCACTCTTCTCATAGAGCCCAGCCTCTCGGATGATCTGCTCTGCTTACAGGTTGAAAAGATATGGAGACAAGTCACACCACTGGCATACACGCTTTCCAGTTTTGAATCATGCAGTGTTTCCTTGTTCTGTTCTGATGGCTGCCTCTTGGTCCAGTTACAGGTTTTGCATTAGCACTATCAAGTTTTCTGGGATTCCCATTCTTCTCTAAGTCAGCCATAGTTTGTTATGATCCACACAGTCAAACATTTTTGCACAATCAATAAAACACATATGGACATTCTTTTGGTATTCCCTGCTTTCAGCTAAGATCCATTTAACATCAGCTACAAAATCCCTAGTACCATGACCCCTTCTAAACCCAGCCTGGCTTTCTGGCAGTCCTCTGCTGATGTGCTGTTCCAGTAATTTTTGGATAATCTTCAGTAAAATCTTGTTTGCATGTGAAATCAATGATATTATTCTATAGTTTCCACACTCTGTTGGGTCACCGTACATTTGAATGGGAACAAATATAGATCTCTTCCCGTCAGTTGGCCAAGTGGTTGTTCTCCAGATTTCTTGGCACGACTTGGTGAGCACATCCAGGGCAGCATCTGTTAGCTGAAACATGTCAGAAGGTATACCATCTATTCCTGGGGCCTTAATTTTTGCTATTTCCTTCAAAGCAGCTTGAACTTCTTCCTTCATCACCATAGACTCTTGCTATTTCATTGGAGAAGTTTAACATCAGCAGTGCAAACTAGGTCAGGTACTGATTGTTGAACACATCATCAACTGATCATATGCAAGTTCAAATTAAAACTAAAGAAGGTTAAATCATATCCACAAGAATCAAAATTTGACATTGAGTCTATCACCCTTGAATTTGAAAAAAAAACCAACAAACCAACAAATCAGGAATAGGTTTGAGGGCATGAATACTAATGAATGAAAACCAGATAAGCTGTGGGAAGATATTAAGAATATCATTCAAGAAGGATGCAAAAAGCCATGACTAAGAAGGAAGAAGAAAATAATATCAAAATGTATTTCAGAAGAGACTGAATATTACACTAGATCTCTGAGAAGCCAATGCAAGGAGAAGCAATCAAGAAGTGTTCAAGAAGACAAGACTAAATATAATAGTGCAAGGACCTGGAGTCAGAAGCTCAAAAGGTCCAAACTCACTCAGAATATCATAAGCTAAAAAAGCTAAACAATAAATTCAAGACACAAGTTGCAATTGTTAAGGATGCTATGGGTAGAATATTGAAGGATTCAGGAAGCATTAAAAGAAGATGGAAGAAGCATACAGAGTCATTTACCAAAAAATATTGTGTGACACAGAGCATTTCAAAACACAACATATGATCAAGAGGCAATGGTGATGAAGGAAGAAGTGCAGGCTGTTTTGAAGGACTTGGCTAAAAGTAAAGCCCCAGAAATTGATGGAATACCAATTGACATATTTCAGTAAACAAATACTGCCCTGCATGTTCTCACCAAGTTGTGCCAAAATAATCTGAAGGACAACTACTTGACCAACTGATTGGAAGAAATCCATATTTATTCCTGTTCCAAAAAATAAAAAGGTGACCCAACAGAGTGTAGACATTATCGTACAATATTACTAATATCACCCATTAGCAAAATCATGCTGAAGATTATCCAGAAATGACTGGAACAGTACATTGATAGAGAACTACCAGAAACACAAGCTGGCTCTAGGGACATTATTGTCGATGTCAGATGATCTTGCCAGATAGCATAGAGTACCAAAAGAATATGTATGTATGTGTTTCATTAATTATGCAAAGTTCTTAGACTGTGTAGATCACAACAAATTGTGGCTAACCATGAGGAAAATGGGAATGCCAGAATGCTTGATTGTGTTTATATGAAACCTATACTTGGATCAATAAGGAGTCCTCAGAACAGAGCAAGGAAATAGTGCTTGATTCAAAATCAGGAAAGACGTACATCAGGGATGCATCATGTCCCCCTCCCTTTTCAATCTGTATGAAGAACAGATCATTTGGAATGCAGGACTTTATGAGGAGGAGTGTGGCATCAAGTTTGGAGAAAGACTCATTAAGAACTCACAATATGCAGATGACACAACCTTTCCTGCTGAAACTGAAGAAGACCTGAAGCACTTGCTGCAAAATGTCAAGGACTGTAGTCTTCAATATGGATTGGAGCTCAAGATCAAGAAGACAAAAATTCTCATCACTGGACCAATTGTTTGCACCATGATAGATGGACAAGAGATTGAGGTTATTAGCAATTACAGCTTGAACAGATCCATAATCACCACTCAACACAAACAGTCAGGAAATCAAAAGACGAATTGCACTGGGAAAATCTGCTGTCATGGACATCTCCAGAGTGCTGAAGAGCAACAATGTCAGTCTAGATGCAAAGGTCCAATCCAGGCCATAATCTTCTCAGTGACTTGTTATGCTTTAGAAAATTGAACAATGACTAAGGATGACAGAAGAAGAATAAATGTCTTTGAGTTGTGGTGCTTGAGAAGAGTCTTGAATATACCATGGCTTGCCAAGAAGACAAATCAGTCTGTCTTGGAAAGGGTGAAACCAAGTCTATCCTTGGAGATTAGGATTTTGAAGCTTTGCCTCACATACTTTGGGCATGTGACCAGGAGAGATTGGTCCTTGGAGAAGGTAATCATGCTTAGAAAGGTGGACAGACAGTAAAGGAGAGGAAGACTCCAGATTAGATGGATTGAAACAGTACCTAGAGCAATGGGGTTTGTTGTGTCTAAATTAGTAAGAATTGCTTAGGACAGGGAAAGGTTCAGAGCTGCTGAACATAGGTTCGCTATACATCACAGGTAACTCATAGGCACAAAGAGCAACAACAACATACTTTATTGATTTTTTTAATTTATGCGTCTTATTTAGTCAAAAAAGACCTCAGGGAGGGTCTTTGTATTTAAGGTTGGTTGTTATTATATTTTGGGGGAACATTCTTTTAAGTATAGCAAGCACTCTTCAGTCAATATGCTGTACTGAGGCAACCTGGGATTGTTGTGATGCTGAACCTTGTATAATTGGGGTGTCAAATGCCATAATGGTTACCCATGATGGACAGTATTTGGTGAAACTCCCAGTTTAAGACAGGTTTTGGAAGCAGGAGTGGCATCCACTTCCTAAACAACATGCCTCCAGAAACTATGAACTTTGATAAATTGTGATAGTTATAGAAAGGCTTCAGGCTTTTTGTTCATAGCATTGCAATGAGTCGTGCTGAACTTGAAGGCAATCAACTACACACACACACACACACACACACACACACGCGCGCGCGCGCATATATATTTGTATATATATTCCCGATTAAAACAAACTTGGAAATAGGAGTGGCATCCACTTCTGAAATGGCTTGCCTCCGGAAACTCTATGAATAGTGCTCAGGTCTTTCGTTCATAGGGTCACAGTTAGTCATCTATGACTTGATAGCACGTAACAACAACAACAATCTAGTGATTTTTTTTCCCTGACAAAATTTAGATTGAGGGTGTTCTAGAAATCAGGAACCGCACTACCACCCTAAAGTCACATGGTTTAAATCTACCAGCTGTTTGTAGGATGATGAACAGTCTTTTCTCATATAATCAGCTGCCTCTGAAAGCCTGCTGGAGCTTCAGCTAGGGGTTAGTTCCACTCTACAGCACACAGTCACAACAACCCAGTCATATAGTGAAAGTCAAAACCAATGACTAGAAAAGTAATACTGAAAAATCCACTATAGCATCTTACTCAAATAATTTTCTATTTTGGTATTTTATAAGATTAATTTCTTTGGATTTTACTTTTTATATATAAAATTTTATGTGTATAATTATGTCAGGGTTTTTTAGATCTTAATGAAAGCTTATAAAGAACATGGATTTCCATTCATTCACTGTTGCACACTTTCCTCCCTGTCGACCCCTCCCCTCCAGTTCACTTTTCTCTTTGAAAAAGAAAAAAAAATTAATTCTTTCATTGTGAAAACGTTTAAATCAAGAGTACCTTTCTACTTTACATTATGACTTTTTTACAAGAGAAATTTTAATTTCACATGTGACTTCAGATAAATATTGTAGACTTTTAATTTATTAAATTATATCTGTATTTTAAAGTCTTGGAATCATGAGTGGCATCCCCTTCCTAAACAACATGCCTCTGGAAACCCTATGAACTTTGATAAATGACGATAGCGACAGAAAGGCTTTAGGCCTTTTGTTCATAGGATCGTTATGAGTTGTGCTTAATTTGAAGGCAATCAACGATAGATAGCTAGATAGATAGCTAGATAGATAGATAGACAGATAGATAGATAACTAATCTGGTGTTTGATTTTTTTTTCTCATCAAATTTAGATTGAGGGACCTCTAGAAATCAGGAGCCGCACTGTCATCCTAAAGGTACACTATTTAAATCTACCAGCTGTTCTGTAGGATGATAGACAATCTTCTCTCATATAATTAGCTGCCTCTGAAAGCCTGCTGGAGTTTCAGCTAGGGGTTAGCTCCACTCTACAGCACACAGTCACAACAACCCAGTCATATAGTGAAAGTCAAAACCAATATGACCAGAAAAGTGATATTAAATAATGCACTATAGCATCTTACTAAAATAATTTTATATTTTAATGTTTTATAAACTTAAGTTCTTTGGATTTTACATTATATATATGAAATGATATATATAATTTCATATATAAATATGTGCATGCCTCTGAAAACTCTATGAATGAACTTTGATAAGTGATGATAGTTAAAGAAAGGCTTCAGGTCTTTTGCTCATAGGGTCACTACGAGTTGTGCCCAATTTGAAGGTAATCAACAATAACAATATATGTACATGTGTTTATTTATATGTTTATGACTTGTTGGCCAATGTGTGTTTTATCTTTTTCCTTATAAATAGACAAAGCTAAATTTTAAAATTTATATTTAGGCTTATCACCGTCTTTCAATTAAGGTCTTTAGCCACATGCATTTAACATGATTACTGACAAAACCCAAATCCACTCTCAGGGAGTTAATTCTGACTCACAAGGCTCTTAGGATAGAACTGAATAGAACTGCCCTCAGAATTCTCAAGGCTAAAAATTTATGTGGTGAAAAAACCCCTCATCTTCCTTTTAAGACACAGCAAATAGGTTTGAACTGACAAACTTTTTATTAGCAGCCCAATTCTTGGATCACTGTACCGCCAGGATTCATTTATTAGTGATCTACTGGCATTTATTTCTACAAATTTATTTTTACTTGATATTTACCATATTTTTTTATATCTTCCTCCCCCACCTTTATTCTCTTTAGTTGCATTGTAGTAAAAAACTATACTTTTTGTGTCTAGGAGCTAGCAGCCCCTGTATCTTATAACATAAATATTTAAGTTATCTTTTGAACCTGAAGTTTGTAATGAGCTTTGCCACATTCTTGAATAAGACAAAGGCCTTAGAATACATGTGAAACATCTATGAAAGGTTATCAGAACTTCAGACCTCTATGTGCTTTTGGCTAAGACAGTTCTTTAAACTGTGATCAACTTATTTTGATTGTTTCCTCATAACAATAACCAAAAAACCCTAAGCAACTCAGATAATGGAGATGCTGACCTGCTGTATTTTGGCTATTTTGCGCCTGCATAAGATGGTTTTAATTTATTTTAGCATTTGAATGGAGTCCTTGAGGTGTCTAACTGATGATCAGTTTAGCCCTTCAGATGTCCATCTTAAGACATTACAAGTTTTGAATGTAAAAATGTAGTAAATGTCAAAATTCAAAACCGATTTGAATTTGAAGAAGGTTATTTAAGAACTGATTATACTTTTTATGTTTCAGATTATATTCAAATTTTAATGCTTCCCACAGAGCATACAACAAGGACAAACAAACAAATATGCAAAATGAAATAATTTGATTTACAGTAATAACAGACTGTAGCCACCTGCTGTTTATGTTAAAAATGATCATGTTCAGTAATGCCATCATTTATGAAACTACAAGTAGTCTCTATTCCTACTTCTTAATTGCAGGGCTGGCATAAATAAATAAAGAGATGACAGTTTTAGTAATTAAAAGAGTGGCAAAGTTCCAATTCACATTATTAAGTTTAATGGGAATTGTTACTTTGTAGTCTAGTGTTATAACGATGAATGATACAAATTAAACATGGATATGTCACAGTTACTGTCCCTTTGGCATAAGGACTACCTAGTGAGATAACATCTGCTTGACTTTATTTAAGGAATTATTGTAATAAAATATGAAAAAAGTTAAAATAATGAAATAAAATAATAGATAAAATATTCTTTTAGCTTTGTCATTTTTTGCTTTTGATGATAAGTTGAACATCTGGAGGTTACCATTGTAACAAATTGGATGCCAAAATACCCTTAATATAAAAGATTTTTAAAAGTCTGTAAATGTTCATTAATAATAATTTTAAAAAAATAAAATACATAATAAGGTGTTCTTATCTTAAGCTTGGTTTTATTTTGCAGATGAAAAATAATCTGAAGATGATTCCAAAGGCAGATCATGATTCAGTAATAACACTAAACTTAGAGAGTCTGTTCATTAGTTATACAGATCTGTTCAACAGGAAAGTCATTTAATGTCTACAGCTCTCAAGTTGTTTTTATTTTTTTAAATTATGAAGTGAACACTTTTTATTCTTATTTTATATTGGTTTATATACATGGTATTTCCTTTATACTCAAGTTGCTTCAGATATTTCTCCTTTCATATTGTGTTTTATTTTATCATTTCCATACATTGTGGTTTATAAAATTGATCTATATTGATCCATGCCCATCATTACCAGAACATTTCAGATTTCTACTGAATCTTTCTTCATTGATTCAACCTTTCATCTGCCCACCAGATTCTAGGATCTTGAGATTTTTCTCCTCTTCCCCCCCCCCTTCTTTCCCTTTCCTTTGGACGCTGGAATACATCTTATGAGTAATCTTTCAATTTTTACAATAATGGTCTTATGCAATATTCGCCCTTCTGAAACTAAGATAGTTCACTCAGCATAATGCTCTTAAATCTCTCCCATGCTGTTGTTGTTAGGTACAATCGAGTAGAGTACAACACATAGCGACCCTCTGAACAAAAGATCTGAGCCTAGTTCTGTCCTACACCATCCTCACACTTTTTTTGTTTGTTTTGTAATTTTTTTAAATTTTTTTTATTAAATTTTATTAATTTTAATGAACATTTACAGAGATTTTGGGTTTCCATTCATTGTTGCACTATTTTCTCTACCCTCCCCCCCAGTTCGTTCCTCTTTCCCCCCTCCCTTGAAAGTCTGTTTTAATTGTCCCATTGCCACAGTGCTAGTCAAAGCCAGTTCTGATTAATCTCCTTTGTCAATGTGTTCTTTGCCATTCCCTATCACTCCTCCCTGAGAGAGACTTCACTCTGATTCATAAGGAAAAGGGGATGGCGTATTCTCTTAGCTACTTCCTACTGAAAAGGGACACTGTAGGTTTCAGGGTGAAGATCTTCTCTCACTACTCTAAATGGTCCCTTTGGCAATAGGAAACACATAGATTAATGTGGAGATTGATTTTGGAATTTAGATGCACTGTTATCAATTGTGCTTAGCTGTACATGTTCATATCCTTGAAGATGTATCATGGAACTGTTGCAGCCTAGAAGACACAAATTTAACTAACAAGTTAAAAGTACATGAGTCAAAAATTAAAAAGCAATAATATTTCAAGTAGAGGTTCTAATAGTGGCACAAATCAAGTTAGAGAGGGAAGGTAGATCTTAAAATAAAAGGCCTATTGACTAGCACTTTTACTATTACAGTATAAAGGTTAGGAACCACAAGATGTAGAGGCTCAACTATGTCATTTATTGTTCTTAAGTCCTGGAGCAAATTCCATCTACTACTGGGTTGTTTTACAGCTCGTAAGTCTGCACGCAGGGCAGAGGTGAAGTAAGGAACTGCTTATGAGGTTTTCTGTCAATTTCAATAACTAAGAAATAGTGAGAAGACTTGGGACCTCAGAAGGCTTTTAGGACCAAATATTAGGCTCTTGTGTCCAGGAGAAAACAAATATACATACCAGTAATGTTAATGCTCACCCACAGCTCTTCTGGGAGTATCTAAATCATTGAAGCGTCCTCCTTTGTTTCCAGCTGGGAGCTGGGACCTGTCAGTCCTGTCAGCCACGAGGACCTGATGTGGGCCACCCTTGGCCAAGTGTCCTTCAGATCCACACTTAAAGCAAGTGAGTGGGAGCTTCCTCTCTACTCCCTTGCCTATCTGTGGCTCTCGTCTGTGACACTGTCTACTGAAGTGGCCCAGCTTTCCACAGTGGAAGCAATTCTGACCTCATTTATTACCTTTGGGTGGCACTGTATATGAGTAAGACTTCCTTTTCCTGACACAGGCCCTAAACTGGCAGCAATAGCTGCCCCAATAATTTTGGCCATTCTCTGGTCTTTTCTCTTCCCTCTAGATCCCAGTTGTTAAAAGAGGGGAAAATTTAAACAAATATATAACAAATAAATTTGAACATTATAATCTTTTAAGCTTAAGACTAGAAATATTAACAATATGATCGTTTCCAATCCAGAGATACATGTTCCAATGCAGTTTCTATTTTCCATAAATGGTTTTGGTAAGAAGAATATTGTAAATGTGGTTACAGTTCCACTATTCCTCCTCCATGCCATGAAATAGTGTTATTAGCATCAGCAGTTATAAATCCATTGCCATCCTTCCTCTAACTTAATTTTTTTATATTTAAATTTATTATTAATTTCAGTAAATATTTACAGAGGCTTTGGATTTCCAAGCATTCATTGTTGCACATTTCTCCCCTCCCATTCCTCCCCTCAGAACACTATCCTCTTGGAAAAGTAAGAGAAAAATTCTTTCATTGTTTTACAAAACCTCCCCCAGGTCCACTCCACCATGTAACTATCTCTCTAGACTCCTGTAATGACAGAAATACCTAATCACATATCTCTTTTAAACAGTTTTCTCCCTCCTCTGTTTCAGTGCAGTATACAAGAGCCCATTGCAGCAGTTACCTTGTCAATCCACTTGGTTGAGGGTCTTCCTTTCCTTTGCCCACCCTTCACCCTTTCCAATAAGATGTGCCTCTCCAAAGAATAGCACCTCCTAGCAATATGTCCAAAGGATGTAAGGCAAAGTCTCACCATTCAGCCTCCAAGGAGCACTTTGGCTGCACTCTCTCTGAGACATATCTACACATTTTCTTGGCTGTGCATGGGATGTTTGGTGCTCTTCTCCATCACCACAGCTCAAAGGTGTCAATTCTTTTATGTCCTCCTAATTAATTGTCCAGGTCTCAGATGTATAAATAGTAATAAAAAAGACGATGGCCTGAATCAAACACTCCTTAGTCCTCAAACTGACATCCCTGCTCCTCAATGATTTGGACCCTAACTGCAGATTTTCCCTATGTAATGTGTCTCCTTATTTCCTGATTGCTTATACCAAGGGTGTTAACTGTGGATCCAAGCAAGATGAAGCTTTTGACAGTTTCAGGCTCCCCTCCACCCATCATGACACTACCTATTGGTCCAGTGGTAAGAATCTTTGTTTTCTTGATATTGAGATGCAATCCATACCAAAGGCTGCATTCCTTGATCTTCTGCAACAAGTGCTTCAAATCCTCCTCACTTTCAGCACGCAAGGTTGTGTCATCTATATAGCATAGGTTATTGATGAGTCTCCTTCCAAGCCTGATGCCACATTCCTCTTCATAGAGTCCAGCTTCTTGGATAATTTGCTTAGCATATGTATTGAACAAGTATGGAGATAGAATACAACCCTGATGCACTCCTTTCCCAATTTCAAAACATGCAGTTCTCCCCTACTCTGTCCAACTGTCTCCTGCTCCAGATGTAGGTTCCTCATGAGCACAATCAAGTGATATGGGATTCCCATTCTTCTTAATGTCAGCCACAACTTGTCATAATCCACACAATTGCCTTAGTAAATAAAGTACAAATAGACATTCTTCTGGTATTCCTTACTTTCAGCCAGGATCTATCTAACATCAGCAATGCCGCAGACTCTTCTAAAACCTGCTTGAACTTTTGGAAATTCCCTATGTACGTTCTGTTCCAGCTGTTTTTGAATGATCTTCAGCAATATTTTGCTTGCATATGATATCAATGATATTGTTTAATAATTTCCATATTAATTTAGATCACTCTTCTTGGGAATAGGAACAAATATGGACCTCTTCTAATCCATTGGCCAGACACAGCTGTTCTCCAAGTTTCCTGGTATAGACTGTTGAGTGTATCCAAGGCTGTATCCGTTAATTGGAACAAGTCAATTTGTGTCCCATCAATTCTTAGGGTCTTATTTTTTACTTTTGCCTTCAGTGCAGCTTGCCATGTTACATAGTATTTTTCAAAATCATTGTTCCTGAGCGTTGCATAGTATTCCACCATGTGAATGTACTACAGTGTCTCAATCCATTCATTGTTGATGGGCATTTTGGTTCATTCTATACATAAATTATGACATTATTTTAGTGGATAAAATGTCTGTATTTTACGTATCTTACAACACATTTTGCTGTTATTATTTGTAGAGTTTGTTGAGATTTGTGACAACCAGGTCTTCTTTGTGCATTTTAGGTGTCATTAATTTGATTCTGACTCAGTGACATTTTGTATTAACAGGAGGAAACATTGCCTAGTCCTGCATTAATCTAACAATCATTATGCTCACGCACACTGTTGAAGTAACTTTGTTTGAGTCCAATTCTTTGAATGACATCCTTTGTTTTTCTGATCCTGTACTTTACAAGGGTGATCTGATAAGGGATTATACTGCCAACCTAAAGGTAAATAATTCAAATCCATTAGCTCCTCCACAAGAGAAAGATGACAAATCTAATATCATGCATTTTTACTATCTCTGAAAACTCTCTGGTGGGTCAGCTAACTCAATATATTACAGCAAGAACTTCTGCATTACCAAGAATAATGTTCTTGTCCTGGGATTCATCCCTTTTGATAATATTTCTAAGGTATATGAGAGTTAATCCATTTGAAGACTATAGTCCTTGATCTTCTTCATATCATTTATAGCCTCAGAAACCAGCTAGAGTGTCAATTATTAGCCAATTTTAATTTGGAGAGAAAGCGGGAGACAAATTTTTAACAACAGCCTTGCATTCTGGGGATTGTGAGGATGGAAATATGATAGTGTAAAGCTCAAATCGTTCGTTCATAGAATATCTATGAGTCACAGTCTGTGCAGGGCACCTACCAATAAGGACACCTTTGTAAGAAAATATGAACCTGACTGTACACATTTGTATATACCAACAGTCAGGAAATAAAGAGATGTATTGCACAGGGAAAGTCTGCACTCAGGGCCCTTTCCAAAATACTGAAAAGCAATGATGTCAGTTTGAAGACTAAAGTGTGCAAGTGTCTTTTCAATCACTTGTTATGAATTTGAGTGCTGAACAATGAGTAAAGATAACACAAGAATAATTGATGCCTTTGAGCTAAAGTGTTGGAGAAGAGTGCCAAATATTCATAGACTGCCTAAAAGACAAAATACATGTCTTGGATAAGGTGCAGCCAAAGTTCTCCTTGGAGGCAAAGATAGTGAAGCTTCATCTCTCAGACTTTGAATATGTTGCTAGGAAAGGCTATTCCTTTGAATGAGATATTACTCTTGGAAAGATGGAGGATCAATAAAAGAGAGAAAGAAATGGATTACACAGTGTAACAATGGGGTCAAGTGTATAGGAGATGGTGAAGATGGCACAGGATAGAACAGGGTTCATAAAGTCACTATGAGTCATACTCGACTCAAACCCTAACAACAACAACAAATATATATTAACCTCATGCAACAGAATGAAGTAGTTAGATTGGCTATCTCAGTGGAAAAAAATTAGATAAGCTCATTATAAGAAGTCAATAACAAGGCCAGGAGTCCACTGTAAAAAAAAAAAACAAACCAAAAAACAACAATGTAAATCACTCTAATGCAAGTTCAAACTGAAGCTGAATAAAATGAAAAGAAGTTTAGGAGAACCAACACATGAATTTGAAATTACTCTACTTGAATTTAAAAGTTATCTCATGAATATATTTGATACATAGCACACAGAAGGCATAACTAACATCATGCATGAAGAAAGTAAAAGATCATCGAAACCACAGGAAGGAAAGAAACTGCCAAAATGGATGTTACAAGAAACTACAAAACTTGTTCTTCAACACATAGAAGTCAAAACAAAGAGAACAAATTATGAAGTATGACAGGTGAACAGAGATTCCCAAAAGCAACTCATTTGCTTAAACACATTAAAAGGAAATGTGTAAAGACCTGGAGTTGGAAAACCAAAAGGGAAGATTAAGCTCCTTGTTTCTTAAGCTGAAAGAACTGTCAAAATAAATTCACGCCTAACACTGAAATACAGGAATATTCTATGGGAGAAATATGGAATTAGGCAGGATGCATCATGAGAAAATGAAAGTTCATGCTTATTTAATTTTAATAAGATATTGTACAGTATTATAATGCAATGTGCAAAATACTGACATTAGAAAACCAAATTGGAAGAAGATATTCAATATTTCTCAAGATGAAAAAAACTGAAAAATAAATTCAAGCTTCAAGTTACAATACTGAAGGATTCTTTGAGGAAAATCTTGAATGATACCAGAGAATTAAAAAAAAAATATGGAAGAAATATACCAAGTTACTTCCAAAGGAACTGGCTAGTGCTGAATATTTTGAGAAATAGAATATGATAAAAAACCAGTGGTACAGAAGGAAGAAGGAAGAAGTAAGCTATACTGGAGACATTTGAAAAAAAGAAAGAAAGAAAAGTAAAAGACCCTAGGAGTTGATAAAATACCAATTGAAATGTTTCAACAAATAATTGTAGCCCTCATTGTGCTCATTTATGGCAAAAAGTTTGGAAGACAGCTACTTAAGTGACCAACTGAGTGGAAGGTATCCATATTTATTTCATTTAAGAAAAAAGTGATTCAACAGATTGTGTATCACTGGTATAACAAGTAAATAAAACCTTGCCCAAGATTTTTTTTAAAATGATCATCACAATCCATTGATAGAGAGCTTCCAGAAATTCAAGCTGGATCAAAAGGGGCTGAATAACAAGGGATACCTGTCATTGGTGATATTATGTGGATCTTGGTTACAAGCAAAAGAATGCCAGGGAGGTGTTTACTTTGTATCACTCACTATGCAAAGAGGTATTACTGGTTGGATGCATAATATATTATACTAATTCTGAGAAAAATGAGAATTCCAGAGCCCTTAATTCTGCTCTTCCAAAACTTGTACATAGATTAAGTCATTTGAACAGAACAAGTGTACACTACATTGTTTAAAATCAAGAAAGGAACATGTAAGAATGATGTCTTTTCTCAATAACTCAACACATATTTGAGAGACTGGATTATAAGAAGAAGAATGTGGTATAAGGATTAGAGAAAGACTTATCTATGACCTATTGTGCATATGACCCAACTTGGCTCATAAAAAGTTAAGAAGCCTTATTGCACTTATTGAAGAAGATTAAAGACTCTAACCTTCAATATAAACCTCAACGACAAGAAAATTCCTCATTACAAGAACAATACATAGCATCATGGTAGAGATAAGATTAATGTTGTCAAGAATTTAATTTTACCTGGATTCACAATCAACACCTAAGAAAGCAAAAGTCAAGAAATGAAAAGGTGTTTACATTGGTATCAAGGATCTATCTAAAAATACTAATGAGCAAGGATATCAGTTATAAGAACTAAGGTGTAATTTGACTCAGTTATTCCACTGCTTGGTATATATCCCAAGAAAATTATAAATGAAACACAAACAGATATTTGTACACCAATGTTCATAGCAGTGTTATTCATTGTTGCAAGAACATGGAAACAGTCTGAATGTCCAACCACAATAAAATGGATTGAGAAATTGTGGTACATTCACCCAGTGGAATAATATGCAGCATGTAGAAGCAATGATTTTTAAAATTACTACTTAACATGGGAGGTACTAGAGAGTGAACTATTTTAGTTGAATAGGACAACAAAGCAATACACATTGGAGAGGATGTGGAGAGATTGGAACTCTCATACACTGTTGATAAGATTAAAAAATGGTATAACCACTCTGGAAGACAGTTAGCATTTCCTAAAATAGCTGAACATAAAATTCCGTATGACCCAGCTATTCCACAACTAGGAATAAGCCTTGAAGAAAATAGAGCTGAGATACAAATGGAGATCTTTACATCGATGTTCATGGCAGTGTTATTCACAATACCAAGAACATGGAAATAGCCCAAATGTCCATCAGCAAACAAATGGATTGAGAAATTGTGGTACACTCAAACGCAGCACTCTGGAGCAATGATCTTTTTTTTTAAAATGTTATATAATATAGGAGTCACAGATGACTCATAGCAACACTATGAACGAAAGACCTGAACACTTGTATAACTTACGTAATTTTTCTATATTCATAGTGTTTCTGGAAGCATCCTATCTTGGAAGTGGATGCAATTCCTGCTTCCAGACAAAATATGTATAAACGATTAAGTGAAAAATCATTGTGCTTTGTAAACTTACACTCAATTTACTATTTGAAAAAAGATTGTAGAGGAAGCAAAAAGGGTGACTCAAGAATGACTTGAATTTCTGCATATAGACTGGATGATCCTTCACAGAAAAAGCAAATATGCTTGTTGGCCATCTGAATGTCTTCTTTGGTGAAGTGTCTGTTCATATCCTGTGTCCGTTTTTCAATTGGATTATTTCCCTTTATCTTGTTGTGGTGCTCAAGCATTTTATAAATTCTAGATATAAGTCCCTTATCTGACATGTCATTACCAAATATTTTTTCCCAGTCTGTGGCTTCCCTTTATACCCTGTTGGAGAAGGTTTTGGATGTGCATAGGGATTTGATTCTTAGAAGGTCCTATTCATCTATTTTATCTTCTCCTGGTTGTAGATTTTTCAGGATACTTGGAAGACTGTTTATGTTGTGGACTAGGACATGAAGAAATGTTCAAAATCCCTAGCTCTAAGAGAGATGCAAATCAAAACATCTATGAGATATCATCTCACCCTAGTCAAAATAGCAAAATTTAACAGAACAGCAAGCAACAAATGCTGGCGAGGTTGTGGAGAAACTGGAACCCTTATTCACTGTTGGTGGGAGTGAAAAATGGTGCAACCACTGTGGAAGGCAGTATGGCGCTTTCTCAAAAAGTTGCAAATAGAGATACCATTTTACTCAGCAATTTCACTACTGGGAATATATCCCAAAGAGACCATAATTGACATCCAAGCAGATATGTGCACACCCATGTTTATCACGGCTCTGTTCACAATAGCAAGGAGTTGGAAACAACCCAGGTGCCCATCAACAAACGAATGGATAGAGAAGCTGTAGTTTATTCACACAATGGAATACTATGCTGTATTGAAAAACAAGGAACTCATGCAATATTATTCAAAATGGGTGAGCCTGGAGGACATTATGCTGAGTGAAATATCTCAGTCGCAAAAGGACAAATATTGCATGGTGCCACTGCTACAAAATGGGACTGATATCAGGGTTGGGGTAAGACTGAGAAAAACTGGATAAATTGTGTATACTGCACTGAAACAGATGAGGGAATGAATAATTTAAAAGTGATGTATGATAGGGTATTATAGTTATCACAAGAGTCCACAATTAAGGTTGAATAGTGTAATGTACTTGGGGCTAAGGGAGGGGTGCGGGGGGGGGATTGTGTACCAGGGAGGGAGTGTTTCTTTTACTTTTAAAAGAGAGGAGCGAACTGGGTGGGTGGGAGGGAAGTGCAGCAATGAATGAATGGAAATCCAAAATCTCTGTAAATATTCATGAAAATTATTTTTTTATAAAATAAAAAAGTATCAAAGAAAGAAAAAGCAAATAAAAGTAAGACTGGATATTTAATGCTCTAATTTTAACTCAAAATCTGAAAACTTTCAGAAACTGATAACAAAATAGTCTTCCAATAGGAAACTAAGATGATATGGTTAATTTTAATGAAAAGAGAAAGTGATGATCAAATGCCCTCCCAAAATCAGTCTTTTTCATTTACCTGACATTCCTCATCTCATTCTTCCTACCAGAATTCTCCATCTTGAATATGGTGTTGTTATCATGTTCTATCAAATTGAAATAAACTACTCACAGATGAACCTCCAGTGGGAGTTTTGGAGGTTGTAACTTGCATGGGACAAGATTATCCAGCTTTCTTTTGAGAAGCAGCTGGTAGATTTGAACCATGTGCCTTCCTGTTGGCAGCACAATGCCTTACCACTAAGCTACCAGAGCT
Organism: Elephantulus edwardii; assembly: GCF_000299155.1. NCBI lineage: Eukaryota > Metazoa > Chordata > Mammalia > Macroscelidea > Macroscelididae > Elephantulus > Elephantulus edwardii. Next base: position 7,102,807 of record NW_006399872.1, read on the forward strand.
CCTCTGGAATAGGATAGAACAGTTGAGAAAGCAAGAAGAATTTATGCAAGTCCGAATACAGATCAGGACTAACCTGATTTTATTACAGGGCTTCTTTAGAAGGAAGCTATTTTTTGCAGAATCACTGGAAAGTGTAATAGACCTACATTCTAGCCACAATGCAAGTGCTTAGTGGAAAGATGAAGTTGGCACAGTAAACACAGAAAACAATTCTAATAAGGGCAGAGCAACGATTATATAAAATAATAAAATATTCATACACTGGAGTGCTGTCAAACTATTAAAGATGAGATTTGGGAAAGATAAACTAAAAAGTTCACTGCTGTGGAGTCAGTCATGACACACAGTGACCCTCCATTAAATTTCTGAGACTATATAAACCACTTCAGGAGGGGACTCCGTCTTTTCTCTGAGAAGCTGCAGGTGGTTTTGAAGCCCCAGAGATGTGTGCTTTTGAGTTAATAATGTAACTTATTACAGTCTGTGTCACCAGAGCTCCTCTTAATTTTCATTCACTTTTAGGAAAGTGTTCATGTGGCAAAAACCAGTTTGTTAGTGGAAAAAATAAATTGTTAAGTGGGAAAAGAGAAGGTGATAAAACAGTGAAGATAAATAAAGTTTCATTTGTCAAAGTATAAATATATACACATTGTTGATCAACATGCATTTCATTTTCTTATTTTGATATAATGTGTTTTCAATACTGTTGATGAGAAAATTCGTTAATAATTCTTTATCTTTGTTGTTGTTGTTATGTGCTGTTGAGTCATCTGTGACTCTTAGCGACCCTATGTACAACAGCCTTAAACCCTGCCCTATCCTGTGCCAATCTCACTGTCTCTAACACACCTACTCCCATTACCTCAGTCACTGAAGCAATCCATCTCCTCGAGGGTATTAATCGCCTCTGCTAACCCTCCATCCTCTCAAGCATGTTGTCCATCTCCAAGAATTGATCCCACCTTGCATCATGTCCAAAGTATGTCAGATGGAGCTTCAGAATCCTTGCCTCCAAGGAGTAGCCTGACTTCACCCTCTCCAGGATGAACTTGTTTGTTTTCCTAGCAGTTCATGCTCTTCTGCAGCACCAACATTCAAAGACATCAACTTTCCTTCTATCATTCCTAGTCATTCAGCTCTCTGATGCATAGCAAGTAATTGCAAAGACCATGTATGTCCTGTATCAGGTGTACTTTGGTGTCCAGACTGACATCGTTGTTCTTCAGTACTCTGTAGATGTCTCTGACATCAGACGTTCCCAATGTAGTTTGTCTTTTAATTTCCTGGCAGTTGGTACCAAGAGTGCTGATTGTAGAACAAACCTGAATATACACATACATATGATAAATGCATACACACAAATGTTTTGTAAATATTTGAGTTAGAGTGCTTTCAAGTTATGAGGATGTAATCAATTGATGAACATGTATTTGAGTCATGCTGAAAATACTTATGACTATCTGGGTGTGTGTGTGTGTGCGCACGTGTGTTGTTTTTATTTTTCTTCATGGTATGTGGTTTAGGGTGGGGTTTTTTTTTTTGTTTGTTTGGGGTTTTGGTACAGAAGTGCTAAAGAGAATCAAAGTCAATTTAAAGGTTAAAGTGTGCTTTTAAAGTATTTCTAGATACTTCCTGTCAATCTGTAAGTTAAGAGAATTAAAAATGACAGAAGAACCAATACCTTTGGACTGTGGTGTTGGAAAAGCATCTGAGTATCTCATAGGCTGCCAAAAGAATAAACAAGCTGTCTTGAAGACAGTGCAACCAAAGTGATCCTTAAAAGCATGGAAGGACAAACTTTTTCTCACATCCTTTGGGCATGTTGTTAAAAGGACCAATCTTTGGAAAAAGACATCATGCTAGGAAAAGTGAAGGATTAGAGAAAGTGGAAGACCCTCAACAAAATGAATTGACACAATGACTGTAATAATGGGCTTGAGAATATCAGAGATTATGAGGATGGTGCAGGATAGGACATGTTTCAGATCTGTTTCTCATAGGATCTCTGAGTAGTAGTCAATTCAATAACACCCAATGACAACATAAGCAACAATCATTAGTAATATGTCCTATATACAATGTAAATTTATTTTTAATGCTTCCAAGCCACAGTGACAAATAATAATTGGGTTATAAAGATATTGATAATCAAATGCAATAGTAATGAAAACTGAGAAAAAAAGAAAAAAAGATATTTTACTTCAGAACCAACTTAGAATTGTTAGAACGAACTCCATCGTAAGTCAAGTAAGGGACTTGCCAACATGTATCACTTCACATATATACACATTTTGTTACTCTTCAATTTAATTACATTGACTAAATGCAATTAATCATATTTTAGAGATAAATTGCATCAGGGAAAGTCTACTGTCAGGGACATCTTTATAATACTGAAGAGCAACAATGTCAGTCTGGAAACTAAGGTGCGTCTGATCCAGGCCATGGTCTTTGCAATTATGTGCTATGCATCAGAAAGCTGGACAATGACATACTTTGGGCATGTTGCAAGGAGAGACTAGTCCTTAGAGAGGGACTTTATGCTTAGGAAAATGGAGGGACAGCAAAAGATAGGAAGACCTTCCATAAGATGACTGGGGTAATGGGAGTAGGTGTGTCAGAGACAATAATGTTGGCTCAGGATAGAGCAGAGTTCAGAGCTGTTGTACATAGGGTCGCTAAGAGCTGCTGGAGACTTGATGACACATAAGAACATAACAAAAAGAGCTACAAATTTATAGTCTTCAAAGTAACTAGAAGTGTGGTTATCAAAAGTAAAAATGTATCTAAATATATGGACAAATTCAAGACTCTAGGGAGCTTTCTTCATGTTAGAATAAGGGGATAAAACCAACAAAAATATTCTTATTAAGAAAATAAAAGTATTAGTGTCCTAAATCTAGGATAAAACCAAAATTACATTAAAATATGAGGGAAACATAGCTAATAAAAATGATAAGGAAATTTTAGTTGACCTCAAGTTCAATTTATGCTGAGAGTATGAAAAGCTACAGAATGTTAAAGGGAAATTTTTAAAAGTATTCTTCTGGGTCAGTGAAAGCAAGAGTCAAAAGAATCTCTGCAGTTCCCTGCAATAGATTTTTAAGACCCTGAACAAGATAGAAATATGACCTGGGTTTGAGGAGTTTGAATTCACACTAAATGAGAACCTTAGGTTATGGGGAAAGGAGTTATAGAAGATATGGTAAGTTTTTCAAATATAGGAAAGGTTGCCATCTTAAAAGGAGGATTTCCTCCAACGTAAAAAACCAAATAAATGCAAGTGAGTGAAAGTTGTCTCACCAAATTCCCCTCAAAGCCTCCTGAAAATGATAAAAATGTACAAATAAAGGCTGTTTTAACATGGGAACTCTGGTGTTCTAGTGGTTAAAGCCTTCTCCTGCCAGTTCAAAGGCAAGTGGTTCAAAACCTCCAGCTACTCCACAGGAGACAGATGGACAATGTCCTTTAGTAAGATTACAGCCTTTGAAAACCCAACTGGAGTATCAGCTATGAGTTCCAACCCCAAAGCAACAAATTTGAGTAACGTGTAGGGAGTGTTCGTGACTCTTACTGAGCATTGATATTGTGAAAGTCCAAGCAAAAATGGAGAGACTGTGATATTGACTTTTGCCTTCTCCGTCGTGTTTGGAGTTTTCTGTGTGAAGCAGTTGGATTCTGGAGAGTAGGCTGTTTTGATTTGATTGAAAGTCTGGTGTAAACTGGTCAATTTTTATTTTGTTAATGATCTTTTGTAAGCTGATTGTTCGTCTGGATTTAGTTAAGGATCAGCTGTGAGCTGGTAGCCTCTTGTTTAAGTCGATTAAGACCTGAAGGACAGAGCTTTATATTTAAAAGTCAGTTTGGCCCTGATAAATCTCCATTTTGGAAACTCCTGTGTGAAATAGTTGAATTCTGCAGGGTAGGTTGTTTTGATTTGACTAAAAGTCAGGTGTTAATTGTGTTTGAAGAGAATACTGTTCTAAGTGGTACTTCATTTGTCTGTCAATTTGCTGTACTAATTGAACTCTGTGCCACAGGTGTGTCAAATGCCATAATGCTTACCCATTGGACAGGGTTTGGTAGAGCAAAGACCATAGTATGGATTAGGTACACCATAGTCTCTAGACTGACATCATTGCTTTTCAGCACTCTGGATAGGTCACTGACAACAGATTTTTCCAATGCAATTCATCCTTTTATTTCCTGACTGCTGGTGCCAAGAGTGTTGATTGTGGAGTCAAACAGGCTGAAATTGTTATAAACCTCAATCTCTTCTCCATCTATCATGGGGCTGCCAATTAGCTCAGTGGTGAAGATCTTTATAAAACTTCCTGCTGTTGAACTTCAATCCAAATTGAAAACTATAGTCCTTGACTTTCTGCAGCAAGAAACTCGGGTCCTCCTCTGCTTCAGTAAGTAAGGTTTTGTCATATGCATAACATAGGTTGTTGATGAGGCTTCCTCCAATCCTGATGCCACATTCCTCTTCATAATGCCAACTTCCCTAATGATCATATAGATTGAAAAGGTATGGAAACAAGATGCATCCCTAATGCCCTGAGAAAAGTTGGGAACTAAAGGTTTATCTTTTGTATGGTTGCCACAGATCCTTAAGTATGTATGTTCTAGTATTTTCCCTTACAATTTTTTCTCATGGAACAATTTCCCGTCCAGTCAAAGCAGAGCTTTATCAATTCCTGATTCTTAGGGTTCTCCTTGACTCATCTGGTAAAGAAAATTTTAATGAATATATATTATAGTTACATTAGTGTTACCAGAGAACATGCTTCTTTAGCTCCACATACATTTTACAAATTAGGTAAATTAGTATGTACGTGGTCACATACTTACAAAGTGAAGGCAGTAGGGTGGAACAATGGAATACAACTATTACATTTAATATGATAGCAAGTAGTTAATAGTTGCAAATGAACAGGCTCTAATTGATGGCCACTTTAGGTTTAACAGAAGAAAATATTGCCTGTCCTTTGAAGTCTTCATAATTGATTTTATGTTTGAGCCCATTGTTGTGGCTATTATGTCAATATATCTCATTGAAGGTTCCCATTGTCTTTAGTGACACTCTGCTTTGCCAAACAGGATGTCCTTTTCCAGTGATTGATCTCTCTTGATTTTGTATCCAAAGTAAACAAGCTGAAGTCTCACTGTTTTCTTTTAAGAAACTTTATAATTATAGTTCTTTTAAAAATAAAATGATACTTTAGTGAAGTTGAAAGGAGACAGGCAGTACAATAGGATTTCTATGAAAGGAAGCCAATGAAATGATGACAAACAGATCTTCTTCAATGATAGATGTTCTTTAATGATTTTATAGTAGTGGACAATCTTTTTTGCTTTGGAGAATGTTGGTGCCTGAATAATAAACCTAAATGTCAACATACAAATTAGCAATCAGAAATGTAACTTATAAGTACACTGGACAGAACCCTTGGGGTGCAAGAGCTTATGTGGTAAATAAAAAGTGATAAAAATAGTAACCATGCAAATCTTAGTGGTAGGTACCACTTATCTCTTTCACACAAAGGCTGGTAGATTTTAATTGCTAAAATATAACATGCAGAGAAACAGCACACACTGCTAATAGAACTCCATTACTTAAAAAGAATTTTTAATAAAATATTAGGAGCTATTACAGTCTTTATAAATATTATTTTATTATCTGGATAAATCTACTTGTATTGGAGATATTATCATTATATACTATATAATCATTTATTCATCGTAGTCTCTTCCTTTGTCATCCCAAGCTGTCTTTTGAAATTTTCTGTTCAACAACCTGCGTTATGCAGATGCTACAACCCTGCTTGCTGAAACTGAGGAGGACCTGAAGCACTTGCTGCAGGTCAAGGACTACAGCCTCCAATATGAGCTGAAGTTCACCATAAAAGAAAAAAAGATTCTCAGCACTGTACCAACTGGCAGCATCAGTACAGATGGTGAAGAGTTTGAGATAGTTAACAGTTTTAGTTTGTTTGGCTCCACAGTCAACATTCTTGGTACCAGCAGCCAGGAAATCAAGAGATGAATTGCATTGGGAAAGTCAGCTGTGAGGGACCTCTCAAGAATACTGAAAAGCAACAACGTCAGGCTGGAGACTAAGGTGCGCCTGATCCAGTCTTGGCAATTATGTGTTATGCATCAGAGAGTTGGACAGTAATTAGGGATGATGGAGAATTGATGCGTTTGAGCTGTGCTGCTGGAGAAGAGTATTGAATATGGACTGTTAGGAGAACAAACAGGTTTGTCCTGGAGAGGGTGAAGACAAAATGCTCCTTGGAGTCAAGGATTCTGAAGCTTCACCTGACATACTTTGGGCATGTTGCAAGGAGGGACTGGTCCTTGGAGACGGGCATCATGTTTGGGACAGTGGAGGGATGTTGCAGGAGAGGAAGACCCTCGATGAGAAGGATCGATTCTGTGATTGGGGCAGTGGGAGTGAGTGTGTCGGAGACACTGAGGTTGGCACAGGATAGAGCAGGGTTCAGGGCTCTTGTACATAGGGTCGCTATGAGTTGCAAGAGACTCTACGGCACATAACAACAACAATACTATATAATCTGCAGAAGATCATAGATACAGTCAATATGGATTGCACCTGAATGTCAAGAAAGCAAAAATCACACCACTGGACTGGTGGACAATATCATGATAAATGGGGAAAATCTTGAAACTATCAACAAATTCACCTTCCTTGAGTACATAATCATTCAGTGCACTTGGTACCAGCAGTCAGGATATCAGGAGACATAGTGCGTTGGGTAAATATGCAGTAAATTGTTATTACTGTTTTTAAGTGTTCAGTATGACCTGTAGAGACCTTATGAACAACAGATCTTAACCCTGTCTTATCCTGTGACAGCCTCACAATTTCTAACACACTAGAGCCGGTTAGAGCAGTCACTGTTTCAATCAATCTGGTTGAGGTCTTCCTCTTCTTTGCTGACCCTCTTCCTTTCCAAGCATGATGTCTCTAAAGAATTGCCTCCCCTGGCAAAACGTCCTAGGTATGTAAGATGAAATCTTTTCATTCTTGTCTCCAAGAAGCACTCCAGTTGCACTTTTTCTAAGATGTATTTCTTTGGTATTTTGACAATCCATGGGATAAACAGCCCTTTCCTCCAACACCACAGTTCAAAGACATCAATTTTTCTGTCATCCTAATTCATTGTCCAGCGCTCATATGTATAGCAATGGTTCAAATCAGGTGCACAATAATTGCCAAGCTGACATCATTGCTCCTCAGTAATGTGGAGAGACCCCTGACTGAAGATATTCCTAATGAAATGTATCTCCTGATCTCATGACTCTTGGTATCAAGAGTTGATTGTGGATCCATGTAAGAAGAATTTTTTTTATAATTTCTATCTTTTCTCCATCTATTCTGTTGTTGCCTATTGGTCCAGTGCTAAGAATTTTTGTTTACTTGACATTGAGAAGCAATCCATATCAGAAGCTGTATTCCTTGATCTTCTTCATCAAGTGCTTCCAGTGCTCCTCACTTGTAGCAAGCAAGATTGTATCATTTGCATAATGAGGTTATTGATAAGTCTTCCTCTGATTCTGATGCCAGAGTCTTCTTCATAAGGTCCAGCTTCTTGAATGATGGCCTAGTGACAAGAAGTCGCACTGTAATTTCAAAGGCATGTGGTCCAAATACACCAGCTGCTTTGTGGGAGAAGGATGGGCAGTCTCCTCACATGCTATTAACTGCTTTTGTAAACCCACTGGAGGGTCAGTTATAGGTCAGTTCTGACTAGATGGTACACAACAACAACAATGTACGGAGAATAGATATGGAGAGAGGATACAGCCTTGATGCATTTCTTTCTTCATTTAAAACTATATAGTATTCTTTTGCACTATTTATACAACAGCCTCTTGATCTAGGTCTAGGTTTCACATAAGCATAGTTAAGTGTTCTGTGATTCTAGTTCTTCTCAATGTTAGGCATAGTTTTTTTTTTTTTTATCCACAAAGTTAAATGCCTGTGCATAGTCAATAAAGCACAAATAGACATTCCTCTGATAGTCTTTTCCTCCAGAATTCATCTGACATCAGCAATGATATTAATAGTGCTACAGCCTCTTCTAAGTTCCACTTTTATTTCTAGCAGTTATTTATCTATCTACTGTTCTGGACATCTTTGAGTGATATTCAGCAATGTTTTGCTTATATGTGATATTAATGATATTATTTGATAATTTCCAAGTTTTGTTGAATTACCTTGCTTGGAAATGGGAATAATTATGGATCTCTTCCACTCACTTCACCAGACAGCAGTCCTCAATATTTCATAGCATAGACTGGTGAGCACATTCAGGACTTCATCTGTTAGTTGAAACACGCCAATTGATGTCCCATACATTCCTGGGGCCTTAGTTTTTGCTGAAAAATTTAACAAAGCTTCAACTTCCTCCTTTGTTATCATTGGCTCTTGTTTATGTGGTACTTCCTCAAATTTTTCAATGTCAGTTAATTCTTTTTGGTACTGTGTATTCTCTTCATCTTCTTTTGATCCTTCCTGGACCATTTAACATATTGCCAATAGCATCTTTCATCATTGGGCTCCTAGCTTAAAATTGTTTTTCAGTTCTCTCAACTTGATAAATGCAGAACAAGTTCTTCTTTATTTATTCTCCAATTCTAGCTCTCCGTACATTCCATTATAATATTTTGCTTTGTCTTAACAAGCTACTCTTTTAAATATTCTATTCAGCTCTTTTGTACACATTTAGATAACAGAAATGGCAAAGGAGGTTGAGTTTTCAAGTATGGAAATACAAAGGAAGAGGAACAGTTTAAGCAGACACTGGTGATTGGGACATGGAATGTGAGAACCATGAATGTAGGAAAATTAGATATTGTTAAGGAAGAAATGGAACGCATAAATATTGACA
>NW_006399872.1:7114402-7115981 GCF_000299155.1 Elephantulus edwardii
GGCACATAACAACAACAGCATTCAGGTCTTTTGCTTCACATTTTTTCCATTTATTTTGATTTCTCTATGCTGTACTGCAAACTTAGAGCCTATTTTGACAATTAACATATTTCAGCAGTTAGATGCTGTCCTGGACATACTCACCAGGTAGTGCCAAAAAATCTGGAGGACAACTGCCTAGAAGAGAGCTATATTTATTCTCATTCCCAAAAAAAAGTGATCCAACAGATTGTGTAAATTATCAAATAATATCACTAATATCATATGCAAGCAAATCTTTCTGAAGATTATCAGAAATCATTTGGAACAGTACATCCACTGAGAACTGCCAGAAATACATGGTGGGTTTAGAAGATACCATGGAACTAAAGACATCAAAGTCAATATCAGATGGATCTTGACTGAAGGCAGACAGTACCAGAGGAATGTCTGTCTGTGTTTTATTGACTAAGCAAAAAACATTTGGCTGTATTCAACACAAAAAATTGGGGCTAGCCATAAGGAGGAAGGGGATTCCAGAATACTTGATGAAACTGATGTGAAGTCTATACTAGGACAGGAGGCAGTCACCAAAAGAGAGCAAGGAAGGACTGTATGGTTCGAAATCAGGAAAGAAGTACATTGGAAATGAATCTTGTCTCCATATCTTTTCAATCTATATACAGAATGGATCCTTTCGGAGGCTGATCTTTATGAGGAGAAGTGTAGCATCAGAATTGGAAAATGACTCATCAATAACTTGTGTTATACAAATGACTCAACCTTGATTGCTGAAACTGAGGAGAACTTGAAGCCTTTGCTGTAGAAGGTAAGAGACTGCAGCCTTTAATATAGTTTGAAGCTTAACATCAAGAATACAAAGATTCTCACTATTGGGCCAATTGGTAGTACCTTGATAGATGGAGAAGAGATTGAGAATGTTAACCATTTAGGCTTGCTTGTGTCTACAGTCAACACTCTTGGCACCAGAAGCCAGCAAATCAAAGGAAAAATTGGATTAGGAAAGTCTACTGCCCGAGACCTCTCTGGGGTGCCAAAGAGCAAAGATATTGTTCTACAGACTAAGATACACCTGATTCAGGCCATGGTCTTTGCTATTACCTCACTATTTCTTGCTACACATCATAGAACTGGACAATGAATAAGGATGACCAAAGAATTAACTCCTTTAACTTGTGGTGCTGGAAAAGAGTATTGGGCATACCATGTACTGCCAAGAAAACTAACAGGTCTATTCTGTAGAAGGTTAAACCAAGTTGCTTTCTGAAGGCAAGGATTTTGAAGCTTTTTCTCATATACTTTGAGTATGTGACCAAGGAGACCAGTCCTTGGAGAAGAACATGATGCTTAAAAGTGTGGAGGGATAAGAAAAGAGAGGAAGACCTGAATGACATGGACTAATACAGTGACTAGGATAATAGGGACAGGCTTGTCAGAGATAGAGATATTGGCTCAGGATAAGACAGGGTTCAAAGCTATTGTGCATAGGATTACTTTTTTTTATTTTATTAAATTTTACTAATTTTCATAAACATTTACAGAGATTTTGGGTTTCCATTCATTCACAACTGCACCATTC
>NW_006399872.1:7116714-7118344 GCF_000299155.1 Elephantulus edwardii
TCCTTGTTTTTTAATGCAGCATAGTATTCCATTGTGCGAATATACCACAGCTTCTCTAGCCATTCGTTTAAGTCACAAGCAACTCAGTGGCACATAATAAAAGCAACAATTCTGACATCCTCTTTGGTTTTTACTTTTCTTATGGTTTTGCAATGACCTTTGTAATGACCTTGATCTCATCCCACAACTCACATGGTCTTTGATTACTGATGTTCAATGCTTCAGACATGTTCTTAAGATGATTTTTACATTTCAAAGTCAGGTTGTTTTGATCAATGGCTATCATGGCTCAGGTTTCCTATTTAAACCAAATGAAACCCAGAAGTGGGACTTTTAAAATCAACAGTCATTTGGGTTTGTGAGCTTTCAGCTCTTGGGTCTTTTGTGAAGCTCCAGCCTCAAAAATTCAGCTGAGACTTCCATGTGACCTTAATATCCGCATTTGGGACATTACCTCAGTGTGCCAGGCATGGATCTCATCCAAACACCTTGAAACCCTCCCAAGAGCACAAGCTGCCACATCTATGCAGTCTTTAACCGAGTCTAGTAACATGATATTCATATGCCTGATTTGCGATTTTTTGTTGTTATCATTGTTAGCGTTGGGCACTACTCATAACCAATCCTATGAACAAAAGATCTGAACCCTGTTCTATCCTGACTCCTCCTCCTGCTTTCTGACACACAAGAGCCTATTGTGGCAGGCATGGTGTCACTTTACCTGATTGAGGGTCTTCTTCTTATTCACCGACTTTCCAGCCTTGTTAGCAAGAAATACTCTACAAGGAATCATGCCCAAAGCAGGTGAGGCAAAGCGTCATCGTTCTTGCTTCCAAAGAGCACTCTGGCTGCACCCTTTCCAAGACATATCTGTTTGTTCTTTTGACTGCCCATGGGATGTTCAGTGCTCTTCTCCAAAACCACAGGTCAAATCTTCTGTCATCCTTATCCGTTGTTGAGTTCTCAGATGTGCAACAAGTGTTCAGAAAAACTATGGTCTGAATTAGACATACCTCAGTGCTCAAACTGACATCATTACGACTCAGTAATTTAGACAGGCTCCTAACTGCAGATTTTCCCAGTGTAATGCATCTCCTCATCTGACATCCATTTTTCTCTTCTGTTTTTGTAACGATCTTTTGCTTTCTTCATGGATGATATGCTTTATATCATCCCACAACTCATTTGCTCTTTGATAAACGGTGTTCGATGCCACAACCCTTCTCCTAAGATGATATTGACATTCAGATAGAATTGATTCAAAACATGTCTTGGTTCCTTTATACTGATTTTCATTTTCTCTGGCCTCAATTTGAACTTGCATATGAGCAACTATTATTATTATTTTATCATTACACAGATTGCTTTATTAACCATAGTGGGGAAAGAGTACCTTTACAATGATGACATACTGGAGACTTATCAACTTCGCCAAATAATCAAAATCACATCACGGAAAATGGGACAAATTGTTATAATATACTTCTTGATGCAACATTCAGAGATGGATATATTGCTTCTGCATTATTCATGTCAAAATATCTGAATCTATTTTTGAGGAAACAGAAAAGTCCGAATTCTGGTATAATCTATGAAACAACTAACTTCTAATTAAAAAGAAAAATTCTAA
>NW_006399872.1:7123614-7125182 GCF_000299155.1 Elephantulus edwardii
AGCAATTAATTGCACAGGAGGAGACTGCTCACTATTGATCAGAGTAAGTATTGAAGCAACATCAGTAATTTCTGGAAATTCACTGAAGCTCATTTATCCTGAAAGGCCATATATTTCCTGATGTGAGAGTATAATAAAAACTGTCTTTGGGAATGACTTTTCTCGAAGAGTAAATATTCTAACTACCACAAGAAGTGGCTCTTTTCCCCACCCTCCACACCCATATTCTCTATGGTACTGGGTGTTAACTCCTCTTATTTCTGTCATTCTACTAGAAAACTTTAGGAAGTCCTGATTTGTGTTTCATTTGGTTATATATGATTCATACTGCTGTACTAGTAGAGGAATTTAGTAGCTTTATGCTTTTTCCAATCACCTCATAAGTAAGAGAAGTTGGACAATGATTAAGAAAAGCTGAAGAAGAATTAATGCCTTTGAATTATGGTCTGGAGAAAGAATTTTGACTACAACATTGACTTTCACAAGAACAAATAAATCTCTCTGGGAAAAAGTATGGCCATAATGCTTCTCAGAGGCAAGGACAAGCAAGACTTATTTCACTTCTTTAGTAAAGGAAATTTGTTTTGCACAACTTTTTCTAATAAGGTTAAATTGCAAGTGTTACATTAAAATCTTGATCTTATGACATAGTCTGACAATTTTATTTATTAAATATAGAAATGAAACAAGCCATTATTCACACATTTGAAATATTATTTTTCAGGAAATTTCATTTTTTACCTCAAACTAACTTCTTGATGAATAGCATAAGTACTTCAGATTTGTAAAAATTACATTGATACTTATGAAACCAGAAGAGACTATAAAATTTTCCTTCAAAAATGAGTTAGGAATTTATGATTTCTTTATTTCAAAATAGCAAGCCTTATACCTCTGATTATTTAAATTGAAAAAAAATTCAAGTACTGAAACAAATGCAAGCCTTCTAGAATTCTGTTAAAGAGAAAATAGTAGAAAAAGCAGTACAATTGAACATTTTTTTTCTACCATCATCAATAAAAACAGAACAAAGCATGTAAACAAGTAATATATCACAATGCAATCAGAGTGGCATAAGAACAATTGTCCCTATGCAAATTATTTCTTCACTTAGTAGCAGAAAGCCTGCCTAATTGTTTCTGTACTATAAGAATTCTCTCTTTGTCACCTTTGATTTGTTTTTACTTACATCTAGCTTTGAGTTATCTTTTCTATGAATTATGAGAAGAAAGTGATAATAAGTAGTGAAAAATACCTAAATCTCAGTACAGCAGTTGTCATCTCCTGGCTACAACCATAGGGTGGTGGGAAAATGGAACTGGCTCCAGTTGTATGACCTCACATATTTTATTTCAGTACAGATAACCTTTGATAAAAACCCAGAGAGCTGTCTAAATGACTACTACTGAGAAGTGAAACAACAACAACAACAACAAAGACACCAATCACAGTTGAGAGGGTTCCAACCCATAATTTCAATATGTCTTCCAGAGTACAATTGCTCCACAAGATTTCCTTGACTGCAGTATTTATGGAATCATATCTCTAGTCAGTTTTTCCATGGAATT
>NW_006399872.1:7127587-7129991 GCF_000299155.1 Elephantulus edwardii
TCATTCCTGTCACCAAGCCCATGTTTTCCGACTACTGATTCTTCTTCTCGGTTCACAACTTTTGCATTCCATATCAACCTTTAAGTATGTTATTTATAGTTCAAGTCAAATAACACTCTCCACCCCCTCTCATGTCTGCAGAACTGCTCCACAGAAATTTCAAGGCAGAGGACCCGGTTTGTCCTCCGAGGAGCCTCTGGGTGGGTGAGAACTGCCAACCTTTAAGTTAGTTGTCAAGTTCTTAACCATTTGTATTCCCAGGGAATTTTAGTTGGTTATTTTTGTATACAGTTGAGTTGGAACGGACCCATTACTGACTATCCAATAGATTTTTAGAGGCAGTTAACTGCATAATTAGTTCTATCTTTCTTACAAGAAGCAGCAAATGGATTTGAACAAAGTAATATCTTGGGGTTGCCAGCACAACTCTTTACCATTAACCCACCAGAGCACTTTTAATTTAGTAGAAGAGAATCAATTGCTTCTACTACCCACAATTACTTAATTGGTTTTCAATGTGTGTATAGCTCCTTGGATGCCTTTCAGCTGTGGTGCTTGCTGGAGAAGAGTATTGAATATATCAACGACTGCTAAGAGAGAGGGTGAAACCAGACGGCTCCTTGGAAGCAAGGATTCTGAAGGTTTGACATACTATGGACATGTTGCAAGGTAGGACAAGTTCTTGGAGAGGGACATCATGCTTGGGAGGGTGCAGAGATAGTTCAAGAGAGGAAGACCCTTGGTGAGATGGGTTGACTCAGTGTCTGGGGTCATGGGGGTAGGAGTGTTGGAGACAATAAGATTACCTGTGACTCATAGCTACCCTATGTACAACAGCCCTGAAACCTGCTCTATCCCGAGCCAAACTTATTGCCTATAACTATTGCTGTTTCTCTAAGTTCATAGAGTTTTCAGAGGCATGTTGTTTAGAAAGTGGATGCCACTCCTGATTCCAAACCTTTCTTAATCTGAGAGCTTCACCAAACACTATCTACCTCTGAAATTTTACATTGCCAAGTACAAGTTTTAGGGATTTTTTTAACCGAAATTGTTATTTTCAATAGGCCAAGATAGCCTCAGTTCCATCCCAAATAGCTTCTTAAGGAAATAGAATACCTTTTAAAATGAAACATATAAGTAATAAATTATAAAGTATCATTGTGTAAAATATGTGTTGATTTACAGATTATACAAGTATAATGCTTAAATATTTAATTCTTGTATTCCCTTTCTATGTTGTTCTGATAAATGTCTATGAATTTGGTATCTTCAAATGAAACCCATTAATTATTTCACAGCACAGGAGTCTGAATATAACTTCTCCACTCATCTGAATCTTTAGAGTCTTTGTAGCAATTAACCTGTTGAACCTAAAGGTTAGTGGTTCAAATCTACCTCCCATACCCTAGGAAAAAGAAGGTAGGTGGGAGAAGAATGGGCAATCTCCTCCCGCGTGATTGATTGCCCCTGAATACCTGCAGGAAGGTCAGCTGTGAGTCGGTTCTGACTCAAAGGTAGACAACAAAAATTTCGGGAATAAATCCAATAGAGGGTCACCATGAGTCAGAATAAATTCTATGGAAATGGATCTGAGATTATTTTTAAAATTCTACATTTTGAAAAACACATGAAAAAGTGAAAGGTAAGACACAAACAAGGATATAATATTTATAATAATTTTGCTTTACAAAATGATAAAATTTTATAAAATTAGTAGACTACACAAAAATTACAGTTTAATATGCGTAACACAAAAATTTCAAATGAAGGAATAAGCAAGAGATTATTATCTTAAGTATCTTCAAAGAAAAATATATGAAGTCACCAATTTTGAGCATTTCTCTGAGTGTTTTTCCACCATTTTTTGATGAAGAGCCTTTAGATCTCTTCTGCCCATTTTATAAGTAGATTGCTCATATGTTTTTGTTGTTGACATAATGGAGTATTCTATACATTTTATATAGAAGTCCCTTATCAGAAAAGACATTGTCAAATACTTTTCCTCAGTCTGAAGGTTTTCTTTTACCTTTTGGAGAAAAAGTTAACTAGCATTCTTAAAATCAATCAATTAAGCAAGCAATCAACCATGTAGTGTTCCCTTGCTAATTTGGACAACAGCTTCTTTAAGTATAGATTTCAAATTAGCAAAATTTAAGTGTTCCATATTTCCCATTTTTCTCAATGCTAGCCATAATATGTTATAATACACAGTCAAATGTCCTTTCATCATTAATAAAACATAAATAGACATTTTAATAGTATCTGCTGTTTTCATTTAGAACCCATCTGACATTAGCAATTATATCCCTAATGTCAAACTAGTTTTCTGTCAATGTACTGTTCTAAGTTTTAGTAATCTTCAGCAAAATTTCACTTGCAAGTGATATTAGTGATATTGTTAGAT
>NW_006399872.1:7130546-7132132 GCF_000299155.1 Elephantulus edwardii
GGTACAGCAACTTGTACACCAGGGCTATACAACCTAGAGGAATGTCTGAACAAAAGCAATGAAAGATAGACCTGAGGGCCGAGGATTAAAAGTCACCCAACTTTATCTTGGTAGCATCGCTTTCTGTCCACTGGACCAGCTTACAGCTGTAGTCTCTGATTTTCTGCAGGAAGTACTTTAAATGCTCCTCTATTTCAGCAAGAAAGGTCTGTGGAGCTTGAACTGTTTCTATTTTTCTTCTTATTATTTATATAGTTTTAGTTTTACCTCTAGGCCTCTTAATCCACCTTGAATTAGTATTAGAGTAAGATGTGTGGTGTGGATCTTATTTCAGCTTTTGGTAGATAGATGTCCAGTTTTGCAAGCACCATTTATAAAAGAGGCTATTATTTCCTCACTTAATGGGTTTTGTCTCTTTATCAAAGGTCACTTGATCATATGTGGATCTTGAAATTTTTTTATTCTTGATTCCATTTCATTGATCTATGTATCTGTTGGTATACCCATACCATACTTTTTATTTTTATGGCTGTAGGGTAGGTTTTGAGATGAAAGTGAGTGATGCTTCCTATTCTGCTGTTGATTTTTAAAAAAATTTTTTAGTTTCTTTTTTTTCTGGACCTTCCCAATGAAAACAAGCCTGGAAGTAGGAGTGGCATCCACTTTCAAAATGGCTTGCCTCTGGAAACTTTATGGATGAACAGTGCTCAGGCCTTTCATTCATAGGGTTGCTATGAGTCATCTACGACACAACAGCACCTAACAACAGTAAAAACGATGACATAGAGAGTGCTACGTTGGCCTAGTGGACAGAAAGTTATGCTACCAAACCCAAGGTGGGGATTTTAATCTGTGGCCTTCAGGCCTGGTTCAAATAGTTTTTCTTCTAGGTGGTATAGCACTGGTCTGTGCATTGCTGTACAGGGGTAACTCATGGTTGCTGTGATGCTGAAGACTGTGACACTGATGTGCCAAATGTGATAATGGTTACCCATGGTGGACAGTGTTTACTGGAGCTTCCCAATTAAAATAAACCAGGAAGCAGGAGTAGCATCCACTTCCAAAATGGCTTTCCTCCGGAAACTCTATGTATGAACAGTGCTCAGGCTGTTCGTTCATAGGGTCGCTATGAGTTGTCTATGACCCGACAACACCTAACAACAACAACATTTGTTTTTTGTTTTATTTTTTTATAAGTGGAACTTTACTTATTCAGGGTCTCTTTCCTTTCTAGATAAAGTTGAAAATTACCTTTTGCTTGAAGAAGGCCTCTATATTGGCATCTGTATTGTCAGTGCATAGAACATACAGAGTGCTTATAGTAAAATTATTCTTTTCACAATATTAAGTCTTCTTATGCATGAACATGATATGCTCTTTCTTTTTTTTTTTTATTCTTGTAGTAGAGCTTTGTAATTTACCTAAGTCCTTTGTGTCTCTGGTATGATTGGTCTCTAAGTGTTACACCTAATAATTGGCAATTGGAATTGGTTGTACTTTTTTAATTTATTTTGTGGTGGTCTTTTTGTTACTGTAAAGATATCTGATTGGCTTTTGTATATTGATCTTATATCCTGCCATTTTGC
>NW_006399872.1:7133627-7136061 GCF_000299155.1 Elephantulus edwardii
AGATGATATCTCATAGTTGTTTTAATTTGCATCTCTCGTAGGGCTAGGGATTTTGACCATTTCGTTTCCTCTTTCTTAATCAGGACGATTTTTATTTTCTTCTCATGCCTTATTAAAATAGTAAATATATTCAGCATAATACTGAACAGTAGTGGTAATAGAGGACATCCTTGCTTTGTCCCTATTAGCAAGGGGAATACCTTAACTCTCTCTCCATTGAAGATGATGTTAGGTATGGTTTTGTGTATACGTGCTTAATTATGTTGAGGAAATTCCTTCAATTCATATTTTGTTGAGTATTTTTATGAGGACAGTATGTTGTATTTTGTCAAATGCCTTTTATACATCAATTGAAATGATAATGTAGTTTCTGTCCTTTTTTTCTGTTTTGGTGTGATAAATTATATGATCTTTTTCCTTATACTGAATCTTATTGATGCCAGATAAGAATCCCATTGGATTATAAGGAATTATTAATTTAGATGCTGTTAACTGTATTGAGTATACTTTTCTAAAATTCTTTCCATCTATGTTTATGAGAAATAATGGTGTCTAGTTTTATTATTTCGTGGAGTCTTATCTTGATTTTGGGATAGGAACTATGGTTCCTTTACAAAGTAGATCTTAGAATAGTCCTTATTTTTTCTATATTCCAAAATAAGTAAGATTGGTGACAATTTTTCCTCTGAATATTAGGAAGAATTTGCATGTAGAGCCCTCTACCTTTTATTGTTCAGAGATCTTTATAACTGGCTTAGTTTTTAGTCCTAGGTCATTGATCCACTTTGAGTTGGTTTTTGTTTACGGAATGAGGTGTGGATCTTGCTTGAGTTTTCTGCAGATACTTTTTCCAGTTTTGCCAACACTATTTGTTAAAAAGGCTCTAATTTCCCCACTTAATTGATTTACTCTCCTTGTCAAAAATCAGTTGACCATAGGTACATGGGCTGATTTCTGGTTCCAATTCTATTCCATTGATCTATGTGTCTGTCATTGTACCAGTACCACACCTCTCCAACCTTGTTTATCTTTGTAAGGAGTGTTTTGCTTATTCGGGGCCTCTTTCCATTCCAAATGAAATTAGAGATTGCTTTTTCCGTCTCGTTGAAGAATGGGATTGCTATTTGTATTGGGATTGCATTGAATGTGTAAGTTGCCTTTGGTAGAATTGTCATTTTCACAATATTGATTTTTCCTGTCCATGAGCAAGAATATTCTTCCATTTTTCCATGTGTCTTTTTGTTTCTTGTAATACGGTTTTATAATTTTCTTTGAATAGATTCGTTGTGCTTCTGGTTAGATTTACTCACAAGTATTTAATCTTGTGATTCACTATTGTGAAGGGTATTGTTTTTCTTACCTCCAGTTCTGTATTTTTATTTATTTATTTATTTGCTGTAGAGAAATCCAAATTATTTTTGTATGTTGATTTTGTATCCTGCCACTTTGCTGAATTGGCCAACTATTTCCAGTAGTTTTCTTGTTGAGTCTTTAGGGTTTTTCTCAGTATACTACCATATAATCTTCATAGAGGGATAATTTTATCTCCTTTTTGCTAATTTGGATACTTCTTATTTCCTTCTCTTGTCTTATTGTATCACTAAAACTTTCTATACAATGTGAATAGAAGATGTGATAGTGGGCATCCTTGCCTAGTTCCTGCTCTCAAAGGGAATGCCTTTAATATCTCTCCATTGAGAACAAAGATGGCTCTCATGTTTGCATATATGCTTTTTTCTGTGTTGAAGAAATTCCCCTCTAATCCTAGTTTGTTGAGTGTTTTAATCAGGAAAGGTTGTTGAATTTTGTCAAAGGCCTTTTCTGTATCAATTGATAGGATCATGTGGTAATTGTTCTTTGCTTTTGTTAATGTAATGAATTACATTGCTTTTCTTATGTTGAACCATGCTTGCATACCTGTTACAAATCCCACTTAATCATGGTGAATTATTTTTATTTATGTATTGTTGGATTCTATTGGCTAGGATTTTACTCATGATTTTTACATCTTTGTTCATAAGAGATATTAGCCTATTGTTTTCTATTTTGGTGGTGTCTTTACCTGGTTTTGGTATCAAGAATTTGTTCACTTCATAGAATGAGTCTGGGAGAATTCCATACTTCTCTATTTTCTAAAATAGTTTATGTAGAATTAGTGAAAGTTCTTCTTTGAATGTTTGATAAAATTCACCAGAAACACCATCTGGTCTACACCTTTCTTTGAAAGTTGTTTTATTTCCTTTTTAATTTCTTCTTTTGTAATGGATCGGTTCAGGTGTTAAATTTCAGTTGGTATCAGTCTAGGTGGATTTTGAATTTCTATGTATTTGTCCATTTCCTCTAAGTTTTCATATTTTTTTGAGTACAGTTTTTCATATAATTCCATTGTTAGCTTTTTCATTTTAGTTGGTTCTGTTGTGATGTTGCCCATTTT
>NW_006399872.1:7136511-7138374 GCF_000299155.1 Elephantulus edwardii
TTTTTTTCCCTCCTTTATCCTCTCGTTATTAATTTCTAATTTTGTAGCATTGTGGTCTGAGAAGATGCTTTGTATTGTTTCTATGTTTTTTAAATTTATTGATACTTTCCTTATGACCTAAAATGTGATCTGTTCTGGAGAACATTCTATGCACTTTGGAGATGAAGGTGTATTGTAGTTTTGGTGTGCATTAGCCTAAAATAACTATGAGATCAAGTTGGTTTATGAGATCAAGTTGGTTTATTATGTGGTTTAATTCTTCAACATCTTTGTTGAGTTTCTTTGTGGTAGTCCTGTCTTTTCTTGAGAGTGGTGTATTAAAGTCTCCAACTTCTATAGTGTATTTGTATAGTGTTGTCTGTTTCCTTTTTCATTTTTCTTAATGTTTATTTTATTTATTTTGCAAGTCTTTCATTTGGTGTATAGATACTTATTATTGTTATATTCTCTGAGTTTAATGACCCTTTAAGCATTATTTAAGCGGCCTTCCTTGTTCTTTGTGATGATGGTTTTTGCATTGAAATTTATTTTATCAGAGATCTTGCTTTTTTCTGGTTGCTATTTGCTTGGTATATTTTTTCCATCCTTTTATTTTTAGTCTTTCCTTATCTTCATTTTTCAAGTGTGTCTCTTGTAGACAGCATATTGATGGATTTTGTTTTTTTATCCAAACTGTTACTCTTTTTCTCTTCAGTGGTGCATTTAAACCAGTCACATTCAGTGTGATTATTGAGGAGAATGGTTTTATTGCTATTGTTTTGTTGAGTTCTTTTTGATTTTGTTGCTAGTTGCTTTGGTCCATCCTGCTTTCCGTAGCACCTCTGTAAGAAGAATGTCTCTCAGTGTTTCCTGCAATGCCGGTCTTATTTTTATAAACTCCCTGAGTTTCTGATTTTCTGGAAATATCTTGGTCTCTCTTTCATATTTGACAGACAGTTTTGCTGGGTACTGTATTCTTGTTTGACAGTTGTGTTGAGTGTTCAGTATATGTCCTTTCTCATGTGGTTTCTTCTGTGAAATCGTCAATTAATCTTATTTGCTAGCCCTTATAGGTTACTCTTAGTTTCTCTCTCACTTCTTTTTGAATTCTCTCCTTATCTTTAGTTTTGGTGAATTTTACTTTGATACGCTTTTTTATTTTTCTTTTCTAGTCTATTCTATGTGGTGTTTGCTCAGCTTCTTGAATATATATTCTCTCATTCTTCATTGTTCCTGGGAAGTTTTCTTCTAGTAATTTTTCCACAACTTTTTCTGTGTCTTCACTTGCTTCTTCCTGTTCTGGAATTCCACTGATGAACATGTTACTTCTCTTGACAGTGTCACAGATTATTTTTAGGTTTTCTTCTTTTTCCTTCCTTTTTGATAATGCTTTTTATTTTTTCTCTATCTGATCAATGGTAACAATTGCATCTCCTATTTCACTGGTTCTATGTTCCATTTCTTCAACTCTGTTCTCGTGTCCCTCTGTCATGTTGACAGCATCTTGTACATTGGACCTCATATTTTGTATTATAGTTTATTGTTTTGTTTTTCCAGTGCCTCTAATGCCTCGTTTATTTATCTGCACTATTTTGGGTTTTGTGGGTTTTTTTTGTTTTTTTTTAAAGCTCTTTCTGGTTTTTGCTTATAGTATTCTCCTGGGCGGAAGGGAAGCCTGGAAGCTGCGCACTGGGGGAAGTCACCTCAGATAATAGCGAAGAGGCATCTTTCAGGTACACATGAAAAACCGGTGGGGAGCCTGAGGCCCTCGGGCCAGAAAGGAAAACATAATCTACACAGGAGTTCTACAGGACACGTCACCTTCCCTTGGAGACAGTACAACTAAACTTAAGAGACACTGGTCAAAAGAAAAAAAAATGTCAG
>NW_006399872.1:7141225-7141787 GCF_000299155.1 Elephantulus edwardii
GACTCGATGGCACATAACAACAACAACAATTCTTCAAGTTGGATCCTCCCCCCCCCGCCATTGAAAATATTCATTCTTTGTTCTTTTAAATTCTGTTTCAGAAAGTTTCAATAAGTTTTCTGGCTTCAGGAAATATATTTATATCGTGTCACCTTTAGGAGGTGACATAGGGTGTAAGATAGCCTGCTTCTTAAGTGACATTTCCTTAGGCGATGATAGGTTCTTGTTCTGTAGTGACCGTTCTAGAAAAGCATGGAACAGCTACACTGCCTGTGTTTCTTTCTAAGGTTCAGTTCAGGGCCTGCAAGTGCAGCCTCTTATTGCAACTAAATCAGACCAAGGCACTCTGGATTAAAGGCAAGTTAGTTTACTGGATGTAGAGGTGTGAGTGTGAGGCAGAACAGGTGCAGTATGGGGATGGGCGCATTGCGGGCCTGCAAGGTGACCTTATTCAAATTCCAGCTGTCTTGCTCTCACCTGGTGGCTCTATCCCAACAGGACTCTGGGTCTGGCCAGCCTTAAAAAAGTCAGTAAATTTTCTACTGTCCTGTTGTTCCTGGCA
>NW_006399872.1:7142182-7144422 GCF_000299155.1 Elephantulus edwardii
GAACTAACTTAGATCCTTAAGGACAAATATTGTGTAAGGCCATTATTGTAGAATGTGTTGCAGGATCCAACGGATGGGGAAGGTTGGGAGCAGAGGGGTGAGGATGGGCCAGAGTTGAGAGTAGAGTGATTAATCATAGGGTCACTCAGTTTGATGGGTGAAAAAATAGGTAAGTAAATGAAATGAGAAAGAACCTTTGTGAAAAACAATGTATATGGACTTTGTAAGTAAACAAGTAAAAAAGAAAAAAATGTATTTCAATAAATTTATAAAAAAGAGTTTAACTCTTCATAATATTCCGTTATTAACATTTTTATTTGTTTGTTATGGTTTGATGTCACCCATTTAATTTCTTGTATGAAGTATTTATGTCTTTTTTTTCCCTTTTTAAGATTTGTCAATTTTTTTACTCTTTTGAAGAATCAACTCTTGCTTTTGTTCATAGTTTCAATTATTTTTCTGTTTTCTATTTCATTTTCTCTACCCTTTATAATAAATTTCCCTTCTTCTAGAGATTGAGAAGTAGTTTATTTGAATTTTTTTTTCACTTTTTAAAGTATTCGCTTGTTGTCATAGACTGACCTCTGAGTACTGCTTTTACTATATCCTATAGGTTTTGGTATGTTGTGTTTTCATTTTATTTGTTTCAGGAAACCCTTTAAATTTGGGGTTTATTTCTTCTATTACCAAATTTGTTCTCCTTTATTCTCTGTTTCTGATTTCTAATTTTATAACATTGTGGTCTGAAGTCTTGCTTTGCAATCTGGTCCTTACTTTGCATATGGTCTATTCTTGAGAATATTCCATATGTGCTTTTGAAGAAAGTTTATTAAGCTTTGGTTGGGTAAAGTACTTTGTGTATGACTAAGAAATCAAGTAGGTTAATTGTATAGTTGGTTCTTCTGCATCTCTGTTCAGTTTCTTTCTTGTTGTCCTATCTTGCATTGAAAGCCATGAATTCAAATATTTTACTATTCTTGCCCTGTTATCTATTTCTTTCTTTAGGTATGTGAACATTTTACTTTAGTATTTTGCAGTTGTATTAATTGGTGGCTCAATATTAATTATGCCTTTAAGCATTATATAATTTCCTTCCTTGTCTCTTATGTTATTTTTAAACTTGAAGTCTATTTTATTAGAGATTAGTTTTACCATTCATGATTTTCTTGGCTGCTATTTATTTGATATATTTTTCCACTCTGATTTTTTTCTTTTTTTTTATCCTCATGTCTCAGATGTGTCTCTTCTAAAGAGCTTGTTAATGGGCTTTATTGTTTTATTATTTTAGTACTTTTTGTCTTCTCTTAACTTTTGCATCAAACAATTAAAATTCATTGTCAATTTTGATAGACAAAGCTTTGTTGCTGCTATTTTTTTGTGTGTGTGTTTTTGCTGGTTATTTAGACTTTTTGCTTTTCTATGCTGTGATGGACACCCTATATTATTTCTTGTAAAGTTGGTGTTATTATCACAAATTCCCTTAGTTTCTGCTTTTCTAAGAATGTTCTAATTTCACAATCATTTGTTGTACAGGTTTGCTGGGTTCAGGATTCTCAGTTGGCAGATACTTTGTTTCAGAACATTTGATATGCCATCTCATTGTATTATTGATTTTACGATTTCTTCTGGAATATTGGAACGTAATCTTTTTGGCTTTCTTTTGTAGGTAATTCTGTTTTTCTTGAGCTACTCTCTGTATTCTAACCTTGTTTTTTATTGTGGTGAATTTGGCTATAATATTTCTGTATTTTCTTTTTTGAGCCTATTCTGTTTGGGGAATGTTCAGCCTATTGAATTATATTTTCTCACGATATCTGAAAATTTTTCTACTAGTAAATCTTCCACAATTTTCTTGATTATTTATTCTGCCTCTTCCTGTTCTGGAATTGCAATTAAACGTGTGTTATTTCTCTTGATCATATAATATGAATGGAGTAATCATTATGCTTTCTTCATTTTCCTGCCTTTTGGTTTCTACTTTATCCTCTAACATATTAGAATTCAGGGCTTTATGTTTGAGCAGGTTATACACATGGATTTCACCTGATGTTATGCATAGGAATCAGATAGATTACATCTGTAAAAAAAAAAAACTGCTGGAGAAGCACAATATGAGCTGTGAAAACTAGGCCAGGAGCTGATTGTGGAACGGACCACCAACTACTCATATGCAAGTTCAACCTGAAGCTGAGGAAAATTAAACCGAACCCACAGGAGCCAAAATATGACTTTGATTTCAT
>NW_006399872.1:7145116-7148394 GCF_000299155.1 Elephantulus edwardii
GGTTTGAGATGACATTTAATTAGGTTCTCTAGATGCTACCTGTGGAAGGAGGAGTGGCATCCACTTCCATAATAGCTTGCCTCCAGAAACCCTATGAACCTGGAGAGAGGATGAAAGGCACCCAAGCGTCGAGGACTCTCCTTCATAGTGTCGCTATGAGTCACCTGCGACTCGACGGCACTTAACAACAACAGATGTTAACTAGGGACTCTACTGGTTTATCCAGATTGGAATTTTAAATATAAATAATTATTGCTGAACATGGTGTCATAGCTGTGTTAAATACCATAATCTTTGCCCATCATGGACAGTGTTTGGAGGAGCTTCCAGATTGATTTAAGTTTGAAGCAGAAGTGGCAACCACGTCCTAAACCAGATACCTCTGGAAACTCTATAAACTCTATAAACCTAAAGAAATAATGGAATGTTTAGAACAGAGTTCAGGTCTTTTGTTCATAGGGTCTCTATGAGTCGTATTCTACTTGCCACTTAACCACTGCTAAGTAAGACTAGTGTTGTCGGAGGAACATTCTTCTACTTTGTACATCACTCTTTGTCAGTTTGCTTTACTGAGGTAATGTGGGTTTGCTGTGATGCTGAACCTTGTGCCATTGGGGTGTCATATGACATAATGGTTTCCCAAACTGGACAGTGGTTGAGCTTGCAGTTGTAAAACAGGTTTGAAAGCAGGAGAGGCATCTACTTCCTAAACCAAATGCATATGAAAACTCTATGAACTTAGAGTCTCTGTGAGTCATGTTTGACTTGACAGCTATCAACAACAAATGCTATAAATAAAAAAAAATTATAAATAAGTTATAAATTATCGTCTCTTGGTTCTGGAAAATGTAAGGATCCATCCTACTGAAGTGTATATAGTCTCTTCATAATAGTTTTTCCTTAGTTATTAAGTGGTCCTTGGATTTTTTTATGTGATTCCTATGTTTTTGGTACATATTTTCAGTGCTCATAATAGCTGTAATATTCATTAATGATAATTTAAAGTGTCCTTATTTGTTGTCCAGTGATTAAAAATTATGTGACCCTTATCACTGTTATGGCTACGAGTTGCCCAAGATGTAAGTACATAGCCGCTAAAAGCATTTGGTTGTTTGAAGTCACCCAGAGGCTGCCTGGAAAGACAGTTTGGTAATCTCTCTTACATGGGCTAATTTCATATGGTCCCCTCCTGTCATGAGTTAACATGATAGTACTTTTCTTTTGATAAGTTAACTCTTTAAATTCCACCCTTTCATCAATAAATGTTATAATTTACCACCTCCAGAGTTTTAAAAACATGTCACCTTTTGTTAAAGGAGTTATGGATTAGTGGTGTCTAATTCCTCCATGTGTCCTTTGCCAAGTACTTCTGTTAATAAATCTCTTTTATTGCTTGCAAAGAAAAACACCACAACTTATTTTCTATCTTTTTACTTTATAGGAGGAAGAATACAAAAACAACGAATATATTATAGACATTTCCTTGGTGACCACATTTGTGAAGTTGTATGGCTAGAAGTGCTACAATCCCAAGGAAATATGGTTTGAATCTACTAGCTGCTTTCCAGGAAAAAGACAGCCAATCTCTACTCATGTGACTTACTGCCTTTGAAAATCTGTTGGAGTGTCAGCTATGGGCCATTTCCAACTTGACGGCACATAACTACAACATGGCTTGAAGTACTACTGCTATAATGAAGAAGAATGACAGAAGACAAATTGATTATTTGTGGTGTTGGAAAAGAGTACTGGATATCTCATGGACTGTTGAAAGAACAAACAGGTATGTCTAGGAGAAAGTGCATCCAGAGTGTTCCTTGAAAACAAGGATGATGAAGCTTAACTTTATTTACTTTGGTTATATTGTTGTTGAGTGCCATCAAGTAGGAACCAACTCATATCTAATCCTTCAGTGTGTTTTCAGAGGCAGTAAATCCTGCAGAGTAGATAGTATATACGAACTGCATACCTTTGAGTATTGCAGTGCAATTCCTTAACACTAAGCCACTAGAGTTGTTAGACATGTTGTTAGGAGGGACATTAAGCTTGAAAAGGTGGAGGGTAAGGAAAGGAGTGGAAGACACTTAACCAGAACGGTTGAACCAGTAACTGTGGCAATGGGCTCAGGTATGTTAACAGTTGATGAGGATGGCACAGGGTTTAAATATATTGTTCACAGAGGTGCTATGAATCATACTCTACTCAACAATACCTAACAAAAACATGGCTATAAAAGTAGAAGGTATTTTGCTATTCTTTTTGTACATAAGGTAACTCTGAGCAAGAGTTGTCTTTACTCCACCTAACAATACCTACTTGAAAAAAACAACAACATAGATTCAACTTATATTTCTTCACTATCATCAGAGAGCTCTCGTGGCCTAGTGGTAAGGAGCTATGTTGCAAATCCGAAGATCTGTAGTTTGAATCCACAACTGATCCAAGGAAGAAAGATGGATAATGTCCTCTCATGAAATAACTGTTGTGCCACAATCGTGAGTCCCCCAAAGACCACCAGGGAGCCGAATCAGATGCAAAAACACGAGGGTCTTTACTACAATCTCGAGCAGGGACTCCAATGCATTCTGGTGCTGCAATCTTTATTGGCGCTGGGAGGGGCCAGGGTCTGTTGGGCCTAGGGATATAAGGGGGTTGGGAAACTTGTGAGGGGAGATGGTGGCAACGTAGAGCAATTGGCTGTATTGAAAATGAGCGGGTTCATCAGCAAGGGTGCGAATATTTGGCAAACTATGATTGGAGTAGGATTCACACAGGAGGGGTTAGAGTCACTTCTTTGTTCCTGAGGTCCTTTCAGGAAGTAAACTCGAGAAAAGCAAGGACAAAGGATTTAAGAAGGCAGCCAGACCAGAGATACATATAATCAAACTTGACTCTTAAATCACTTCCTCTTAAGAACTACTGTAGTCTGTTCTGACTTGACAGCTTTTAACAACACATCCTTCAAGCTGATGACTTCTCATAGAGATTTTCCATTTCCTTTTTAAGGCTATGAACATTACAGGAAGAGATTATTCGTCTTTCTCCTGCAGAGTGGTGGATAGGTTGAAATTGTTGACTTTCATGTTAACAGTTTAATTCCTTAGGCATATATTTCTAGGACTTCTTAATGTTTATTTAGATGGTCAAATTGATAGAACTTGTTAACTATTTCAATTGGTTTTTTAAAAGAATAAGCTGAAGATGACTCAAATATCTACATTGGAGAACTGGGTAGATAAACAGTTTATCATCTGTCACATGGTTTTGCAATGACTTAT
>NW_006399872.1:7149521-7150715 GCF_000299155.1 Elephantulus edwardii
TGTGTCAGAGGCAGTTTGCTTGGCACAGGATAGAGCAGGGTTTAGGTCTGCTGTACATAGGGTCGCTAGCAACTGGATGGCACATAACAACAACATTTAGTATTGGCCTCCCATAATAAACAGAAGAAAAGAGTAAATTTTCTGTAGAAACTGAGTTTACCTCCATCTAATCTCTTTTATTACCCTGTTTTTGTTGTTAAGTGCCTTAAGTGTTAAGTGTTGTTAAGTATTGTTGTTAAGGTGACTCATAGTGACCCTGTGAAGGAAAATCCTCAACACTTGTGTGTCTACCATTCTCTCTCCAGTTTCATAGGGTTTCCAGAGGCAAGCTATTATGGAAGTGGATGCCACTCCTCCTTCCAAGCTTGTTTTACACTGTCTGCATTGGGTAACCAACCATTAATGCATTTGACACATCCATGTCACAGTGTTCAGCCTCACAGCAACCACCGGTTACTGCTGTATGGCAAGTGCACACACCAGGGCTATACAACCTTTGGCTTGGTATCATCTTAGATACAATTATACTCTGACCAACTCATTGGCAATGTATGCATTTTCATATCTCTATGCCTTTGAGCATGGCATTTCCTCTGGAGCATTCTGAACACCATGCTTCTTAGAAAAATTCTGTTTATTTTTTGTAGGGTTAGGTCAGATGAAGTTTAAATCCACCAAAAGCCCCAAGGAAGAAAGATATGTGATTTCCTCCCTTGCAATTTACAGCCTTGAAAAACAAAGGAGGATTAACTATGAGTTTGTTCCAGATTACACACAGTTTGAGTTGAGTTCAAAGTTCACCTATGAAAGTGCTGTCTCCCAAACCCTCTGATATCACTATGTACAGAATTTTGTCATTATTCTTCTGACACTGCATCTCAATTATTTGTCTAACAAGGTATCATTAATTCTTATTATTTTTCTGATATAATGGCATTTTAAATATACTATTCAGATACTGTATTTTACTTGCTGTTTAAATAACACAGTTAAACAACTGGAAATTAAAAGAATCTGTTCTGGAAAACAATGTATTAGAATTTTTAAAATAAACTGTTTTTGTTATGTGCCATTGAGTTGCTTGCGACTCATAGCAACCCTATGTACAACAGCCCTAAACTCTGTTCTGTCCTGTGCCAATCACACTGTCTCCGATACACCTATCCTGATTACCCCAGTCACTGAATCAATCCA
>NW_006399872.1:7151512-7155685 GCF_000299155.1 Elephantulus edwardii
TTAAGTATTTTTTTTTTACTTTGTTACTTGCTAAAGGACAGAGGAAGAGAAAAAGTGATTTGGTAAGAGATAGTGTCTCTGATAGATGATGTCTTACTTGTTGTTCTGTAAACACAAAAGTTAGTAGTTTGAATTCACCAGATACTCCTAGGGAGATAGTCTCTTCTGTAAAGATTTATAGTCTCAGCAACCCAAATGAGAGCTACTATCAGTTGGAATTGACTGTATGACAGTGGGTTTGATTATCCGCTTTGGCCTCTTCTAAGAACCACCTCAACATAAGAAAGAGGAGAACAATCTCTGTTACTAGTGTCTGGATTCTGTGAAGGAGGTTTGTGAGGTTTTATAATGGTACATATCTCTAGAAATGAATCTACCCTTGCTGCATGTGGATCAAAAGAGAGTGAAGGAGGTTTGTGAGGTTTTATAATGGTACATATCTCTAGAAATGAATCTACCCTTGCTGCATGTGGATCAAAAGAGAATTAAAGCAAAAATCTCTGGCCAAGGGGGGGGGGAAACCCACACAAAACCACCAGTAAATGAATGTGAGAAATGAAGTACATTTGCAATTATGCTGAGAGGAATGGAGCAGTTACTTTAAAAGGAGTTCGTTAGAAAAGACTTCTTCTGGTGGAGGAAACTGTACAGAGAGCATGCAAATCATATTCATAAATGGAGGAAAATATTCATCCAAGTGAGTCTTTCCATTTAGTAGAGGTCAAAGAGATACCATTTCTGGATTTTCTTTCATTTCTTATACCAAAGCATGCTATGAATATAAATGTGATATTTATCTTATCACAAGGGGGTTTTGGTTCAAAAACACTTTATCACATGAGAGAGGCTTGAGAGCATTATACTGAGTGAGCTAGCTCAGGCACAGAAGAGCAAATACTGTATAAGACCATTATTGTAAAAACAGAAGGATAACCAGTAAGATGTATATGAATATCCAAAAAGGATTTACCAAGACATGCAGATCTTGAACAAATATCCATCTAGCAATAAAATTTAAAAATGTTTTTCAAATAACAGTTGATATGTTAGAGGAAGCAGTAAATAAAATTATAATTGTATGAAAGGGTTAATACTCATCTATCACAAAATGAAAACTAAAGAAGACAAAAATAAACAATATGACATATTAACTGGAGTAAAAATCTGACTTCATGAGAAAGTGAGAAATGGCTTCAAACCCCAATAGAAACTATACATCCTTTTAGAGGAGATACAAACTTGTGTAAAATTTATACAAGATGTGCTGGCACACGGCATAGAATGTTGTGCTACTAACATAAATGTGATCAGTTTGAATGCACCTGCTTCTCTGAAGTCTTTCATTTAAGATTTACAGCCTAGGAAACAATGTTTTTCACAGCTACCCGGGGTTGGTATGAGTTGGAATCAAGTGTTAGGCAGTGAGTTGTCACTGAGTAGAGCACAACTCATAGGTAGTGTTGAGAATAATTCATAATGATCTAAACCACATCTTGTCCAGTGTCATCTTCATCATCTTGTCCAGTGTCATCATCTTGTCCACTGTCATCTTCATCATCTCTGACATACCTGAGCTCACTGCTGCAGTTACTGTATCAATTCAACTTATTGAAAGCTTTCTTCTTTTTATTGCTGGCCCTCACTTTTTCTTGCATGATGCCCTTTTCCAAGGAATAGCCTCTCCTAGAAATATATCCAAAGTGTGTGGGACAAGCTTTGTCTTCTTTGCCTCCAAGAAATATACTGGATGCACTTTCTCTAAGAGATCTCTGCTTGTTCTTTTGGCAGTCCATGAGATAGTCTGTGCTTTTCTCCAACATCATAATTCAAAGGCATCAATATTTTTTCTGCCATCCTGATTCATTTTCCAGATCCCAGAGACATAGCAAATGATTGCAAAGACCATAGTCTGAATCAGGTGTGCCTAAGTCTTCAAACTAACATCATTGCTCATTGGTATTTTGGAGTGGTCCCTGTCAGGAAACTTTCCCAGCATAATACATCTCCTTATCTCCTGACTGTTGGTATCAAGGGTATTAATTGTGGACTCAAGAAAGATGAAATTATTGACAATTTCAATCTTTTCTCTATAATGACATTACTTATTGGTCCCATATATTCTTATGTTGTTGAAATTACAAGGAAAGCTAATAAAGTGAATTTAACTTGGAAAATCAATTCTTTGAGTAAGCTCAAATATTAATCTTAACCTATGACAATAAAATTTTTTTATAATTAAACAAAAAATGCATCATTGAACTTTATTTGCTGTTTGATTTTTCCAGAGTTAGTATACTTATCATATGAAACAAGAAACTGCAGCCAAATTGTGTAACAATAAACATTAAATCTGTGTCCAGAATTAAGCAATTCCTAGCCTCAGAAAGAATACAAAAGAAATATAAAAATGTCATAATGAACAAGATAACAATAGTTGATTGTATTAGTGAATATACAGTAGTCAAACTTGAATGGTATTTATTCCAGAAAAAAATAAAGGTGTAACTGAAAATTATCAGAAAAAAATGAGTCCAGAGACCAGTCTTTAAAGAGGTAGATAAGAATGTTACGAAAGAGGAATGGAATATTGAAAGGCCTTCGGCTAGCTTGATTGCTATAAAATGCCACTTCATTGCTCATAAAATTTAATCCCCACTGTTAAGACACATTGAAGTCTAGATATCAAAATGTATTTTTTAGTGTTGATCTGATCTTTATTTTGTAATTAATAATACATAACGGCCATATCTAAGAGTCAATCAATTATTTATAGATCTCTTTCAAAGAGTACTTCATGCTTTATATATTCAGACAGAAAATTCATCTTATTTCATTTGAAGTTAGTTTTCAATAGAAAATACAATATGATGTTATCATACGTTCTGGAAAAAGAAAATATAAGGTAACCCAAATCTCAGAATTCTCCTGGATATGCACATGATGTGCTTACTTATGGATCATAGAAGTTACGTAGTTCAAAGTGTCATTTCACAAACGTCTTTTTTATTTCAATTGTTAAATATTTTTACTTAAAGAGTTCAATGTATCATTTCTGAGCTAAAAACATAATTTGCATTAAGGAAACATGAAGATAAGTTTTTGAAAATTTATTTTCCAAATTTATTTGTGTATTTTTCCAGCAAAAATTAATGTAAGCACCATGAACAATATTTTAAATGTTAAAATGACAAGATATGCTATAAAAATTCAAATTTTGTTCACTAGCAGCTTAAGAGTAAAATACTTTATGCAGTTTTATCAATGCAGAGAACCTCTGACAACTTCATCAATATCTTACTACATTTCTATAACTATGTAGAATTGCTAATTTCTTTTTATTATCAATACTTCTCAGAAACAGATGAAAAATTGAAAGTATTAGCATGGAATTTGTTCCAATGCAGTTGGGATATGAAGCATAGCAGTAGCACTTGATAGAGTTTCTAGAACTCTATATTTTATGGGCTCAGACTACCACATATTTTTTTCCTGTGAAGGGTCTGGTAAAAGCACTAGATTTTCAATGAGCAACTGAATGCACTTGCAGAGTTCCTAACATAACCAAACAAAACTCACTATGATGAAGTCAATTCCAACTCATACTAATCCTATAGAACAACGTAAACATGCCTTATCAAGTTTCTGAGGCTATAAGTATTTACGGAAGTATATTGTCTCATCTTTTTTTCTGTCAAATAGCTAGTAAATTTGAACCACCAAACCCTTGGTTGGCAGTCATAAGCTTTAAAGCTAGTGCTACCTAAGTCCCAACATTCTGAAAATATGTCATGCATTAAACAAAACTATGCTTATGTTCTTACTATGGTGGCTTGCATGTTGTTAGGATCCTGGATGCTTTACCACAGGTATTTGAATATTAGTCACCGAGAGTTGGAAACTTAGCAGAGCCATAAGTCCAAGACAGATTAGGCAGAAATAGCTATGGATCTACTTTAAAATGAATTAAAGAACACTATATGGAGTCAGAAAAGCAAAAGGGTCGAACTCGCTCAGCATATCTAAAGCACAAGGAACTGAAGAACAAATTCGAACCTTGAGTTGCTATAATCAAGGATACTTTCGGCAGAATGTTAAATGATCCTGGAAGTATTAAAAGAAGATGGAAGGAATATCCTGAGTCACTGTATCGAAAGGAATTGGAAGACACAGAAG
>NW_006399872.1:7156837-7158490 GCF_000299155.1 Elephantulus edwardii
TGACCAAGGAGGATAGAAGGAGAATTGATGCCTTTGAGCTGTGGTGCTGGAGAAAAATATTGAGAATACCATGGACTGCTAGGAAAACCAACAGATTTGTCCTGGAAGGGGTTAAACAGGGTGGCTTTTTGCAGGCAAGGATTCTGAGGCTCCGTCTAACATACTTTGGAAGTATTGTGAGGATAGACCGGTCCTTGGAGAAGGACATCATGCTTGGTAGGGTAGAGGGACAGTGCAGGAGGGGAAGGCCCTCTATGAGGTGGATTGATTCAGTGACTAGGATAATCAGGATGGGAGTGTCAGAGACTGCGGTTGGCACAGGACAGGGCAGAGTTTAGGGCTTTCGTACATAGGGTTGCTATGACTCCCAAGTGACTCAACAGCACATAACAACAACAACAATAACATATGAATCATGTGCTCAGGCTTTTTGGTCATAGGGTCGCTATGAGTCTTCTATGACTTGACAGCACCTAACAACAACAACACATGAATCATAGTAGAATATAGTTCTTATACCAACCATAGATTGGAAGGCACTTAAAACAAACAGTGATCTCAACCATAGACTGGAGGAAACCAATGACCATGAAGAAAGGACAAGAACAGTCTGTATTTCATCTTTTTGAGTATGGATCACCTTGAGCTAGAGTCATCTCTAAGATAGCCAAGAACAAGGAAGCACAAGCCTTAGGTTCTCAGATTCCACATTTGAACATATCTATATGGAGGGTTTTTTTTTGGTTTTTTGTTTGTTTTCTTTTGTTTTGTTTCAGTTCTAAGCTGTAATACTACTTTAAAAATTCTTAAGAGCTATAATTAGGGGGGACAAAAAACCCAAATCAAGATAGCTCTAATTCTAGTGGAGAACTCTGGTGGCTTAATGGTAAAGACATTGAGATCGCATCGTAAAGATATGTACTGTGAATCCATTAGCTGTTCCATAAAGAAAGAAGAGTAATCTCCTCCCTTGCAATTTATTGCCTCTGAAAATCCATTGGAGGGTCACCTATAGGTCAGATACAACTTGGCAGTACACAACAGCAACAACAACATGATTCCAGTACAGAAAATAAAGTGTTGAGTATCTAAGGAGTTATAGTAAACATTTTGCATTTTTATTCCAAAATCTGGGAGAGGGATGGACAATCTTCTCCCAGTGTGATTAACTGCCTCTGAAAACCTGCTAGGGCCTCAGTTATAGGTTAATTCTGACTCAATGGTTCACAACAACAACAAGAAGCTGAAATTAAAAGGAATTAATATTTTCATTGAGACACTTTGGCTCTTCCTTAACACTAACTCTATGCAACATTAAACACTGAATGTGGTTGTTGTTGTTATGTCCCATCAAGTTGTCTGACACCCATAGCAATCCTATATACAGTAGCTCTGAACTCTGTCCTGTCCTGAGCAAGTCTCAATAATTCTGATGAACCAACCCCCATTGCCCCCATTACAGTATAAACCCATCTCATCCAAGGTCTTCCTCCCCCACACTGTCCCTCCAACTCTTCCAAGAATGATGTCCTTCTCCAAGGACTGGTCATTTCTTGCCATATGCCCAAAGTATGTGAAATGGAGCTTCACAATCTTAGGCTCCAAGGAGGAACTTAGTTTCACTCTTTTCAGACTTACCTATTTGTTTTATTA
>NW_006399872.1:7159685-7161104 GCF_000299155.1 Elephantulus edwardii
TTTCTTGAAATTCTTCTGTGCCAATTATTTTTGGTAAAATGACTCTGTATACTTCTTCCATTTTCTTTTAATGTTTCCTGAATGTCTAGTGAATATTCCTGAATCATTCAATATTTTGTCCACAGCATCCTTAAGCATTGCCACTCAGGGCTTGAGTTTGTTCTTTAGTTCTTTCAACTTAAGAAATGCCAAACCAGTTCGGCCCTTTTGATTTTTTCGACTCCAGTTCCTTGCATATTTCATTATAATCCTTTACCTTGTCTTTCTGAGCTGTCCTTTGAAATATTCTGTTAAGCTCCTTAATATCTTGATTTTCCCCCTTTGCTTTGACTTTTTGGAACCCTTGTGCAATATTCAGAGTCTTTTATCCATTTTGGTTTTTTCTTCTACCTTTTGTATTCTTCATGAGAGATATTCTTGATTATCTTCCCACAGTTCATCTGGTCTTAATTAATTATTGTTCAAAGCCTCAAACCTCTACCTGAGGGGGTTTTTAAATTTTGTGTGTGTGTGTGTGTATTTAATTCAGGGGAGATAGATTCAAGATCAAATTGTTGTTTCTGTGGATATGTTTCTAATTTAGCTTTAACTTGAACTTGTGTATGAGTAGTTGATGGTCTATTCCACAATCAGCAATCAGTCCACTATTAATATATTTCTTGCAGATTCACACTGAGTGAAAGGCTAAAAGAATGGTGACATGAATTATTTTAGATCATAATAAAATAGTTTATAATTAATGTTATATGTTCCATAAGCTCCTAAGAGATTTTAACAATATAGTTTACCCATAATCCCAATTGCATTTCCTTTATTTATCATCAGTGAACTCACAGAAGAAAGTCTTTTTCTATGTGATGTACAACTTCAGGAACCCAATGGAAAATCAACTATGAGTCTTTTCTGATTAGACCCAATGGGTTTATCTTGCCAAATCAAAGTAAAGCAACTCTATCTTGTTTTATCAATAACTTCTCTGACATTTGGTGTATTGTTGTGGCATTGTGTGTTACTGTGATACCAGAATATGCCTCCAATATTTCAAATATCAACAAGATTTTCTACTCTCGACACATTTTAGCAGTTTTCACACTAAGCCAGATTCAGAAGCAGGACAGATTATGCAAACAATAAGCCCTTTAAAACTCTATGAGTTGTAGTAGAATTTTGCCCGATACACTTTCAGAAGCTGAGCACCTCTGGAAGACATTAAGATACAAGTTGTTAAGAACCGTTTCCTCAAAGAAGAGTCTTCCTTAATGACATGAGTAAAATAAATCTCTCCAACAGTAAAACCTGTATTTGCTGATAATGGCCTGACTTAAATATAGGAGTAGTTTTGCCTCTACCCATCCTTACCCCTCTGCTCTCATCCTTTCTCTCCTCAAGTCCCCACACATGTTTTACTAATTATCCTTC
>NW_006399872.1:7161813-7163277 GCF_000299155.1 Elephantulus edwardii
TTTGTAAATTCAATTTAAAAACTTTTATTTTTCTTCTAGACCTAGCCTTTGAAATCTTATGTTCATCTCTTTTACTTCAGCATTTCTTCTCTTTGTTTTGAATTCTGTGTCTTAGAGAATTTTTTTCTGACATCAATTTTGTTCTTTACTTTTTTATTTTCTGTATTACAATTATCTTTTGCGTTCTTCATGAATAATATCCTTGATGTCAACCCATAAGTTATCTGGTATTAATGGTTGGTGTTCAGTGCCTCAAAACTATTCTTGAGATGGTTTAGAAATTCAAGCGGGATTAACTCAAGGTCATATTTTGGTTATGGTGAACATGTTTTAATTTTCTTCAACTTCAATTTGAACTTTAACCTGTGCAATCAATAATCTGTTTCACATTCAGCCCTGACTTTGTTTTGACTGCTGATATAGAGTTTACTCATAGACTTTTTTCACATATGAATTCAATGTCATCATCAGGTGAGGTCATACAGATAGTCACCAATTTCATTTTCTATAAAAGGTTTAACTATACATGTTGTTGTTAGGTAACATCAGGTTGAGTCTAACACATAGTGAGTGACCCTGTAAACAACAGATTTGAACTCTGTTCTATACTGTGGCAACTTTACACTTTCTGACACACGAGAGTCCATTATGACAGACACCAGGTCAATCCACCTGGTTGGGAGTAAACCTCTCCTTCAGTGGTCCTCCACACTTCCAAACCTAATGGTCCTTTCTAAGAAATAGCCTCTCCTAGCAACACACCTGAAATATATGAAGTGAAACCTCATCATTCTTGCCTCCAAGGAGGAGTCCAGATGTACCCTCTTTAAGACATGTTTGTTTGTTTCTTTGGCCATTAATGTGATGTTCAGAGCACTTATCCAACATTACAGCTCAAAGTTATCAATTCTTCTGTCATCCTTAATCATTGCCAAGCTCTCAAATGCATAATAAGTGATCAGAAAGACCATGACCTCAAGCAGATCCACCTTAATTCTCAAACTGACATAATTATTGTTGTTATGTCCCATCAAGTTGCCTGTGACCCATAGTGACTCTATATACAGCAGCTCTGAACCCTGCCCTGTCCTGAGCATTTCACTAATTCTGACACACTACCCCTACTGCCCCAGTTACTGTATCAATCCATCTCATCCAGAATCTTCCTCTACTGCACTGTCCCTCCATCCTTCCGAGCAAGACGTCCCTTCTCCAAGGACCAGTCTCTCCTGGACACATGCCCAAAGTATGGGAGACAAAGCTTGAAAACCATAACTTCCAAGGAGAAACTTTGTTTCACTCTCTTATCTTGGTGGTCTATGGTATGTTCAAGACCCTTCTGCAGCACCACAACTAGAAAACATAGATTCTTCTGTCATCCTTAGTCATTTTCCAGCTCTCTGAAGCATAGCAAGTAAATGTGAAGACCATGATTTGGATTAGGTGCACCTTAGTCTCTAGATT
>NW_006399872.1:7163377-7166368 GCF_000299155.1 Elephantulus edwardii
ATAGCAACTCTATGAACAACAGATCTAAACCTTGTCGTATCCTCTGCCATTCTCATTTGCAATTTATTCATTGCAAGTAACATACACTAGAGCCCATAGTGGCAGTCATTGTGTAAGTCCACCTCATTGAAAGTCTTCCTTTCTTCCAACACTCAACATTTTGAAGCACCGTGTCCTTCTCCAACAAGTAGCCTTTCTTAGCAACAAGCTCCAAGTATTTGAGGCAAATCCTTTTCATCTTAGCATCCAAGGAGCACTCTGGCTTTACTTTCTCCAAGACATATTTTTTGTTCTCTCAGCAGATCACGGGGTATTCAGTACTCTTTTCCAACACCACAGCTTTAAGGCATCAATTCTTCTTCTGTCATCATTATTTAATGTTGTGAGTGATGGGCTATTATGCGTTAAGCATACAATTGGCTGCTTTCCTGTTTGGGAAAATAAGAGGAACAGTTGGATTCTGTAAAGGTGTATTTTCTGTCTTGGTTGAGGGTTGGGTGTGGACTGTTGCCCACAAATGGGTATGAGTTGATTGGATTTGACCTCATATTTAAAATATAACCTGTACTTAAAATACAGGCTTGATTTTAATTGTTTTCAGTCAAACATTCTTTTAAGTAGTATAGCAGTGGTCTGTCAGAGGTAACTTGTGGTTTCTGTGGTGGTAAACACTGTGACACGGATATGTCAAATGTGATAATGGTTATCCATAGTGGGCAATGTTTGGTGGAGATCTCAAATTAGAACAGGCTTGGAAGCAGGAGTCCTATCCACTTCCAAAATAACTTGCCCCTAGAACCTCTATGAACTTAGAGAAACAATGAAAGTTCTACATGTTCAAGACTTTCATTCATAGGGTATCTATGTGTTGTCCACGACTCAACGGCATTTAACAACAACAGCAACATACAACAAACACCCATTAATATGACTATTATTAAAATATATACACCTATAGCTAAAAACAAAGAGAATGAAATGGGTAACTTTTACCAAATCTTGTAATCCAAAATTGACCAAACATGTAATCAAGATGTATTAATGATAATTGGTGACTAGAATGCAAAAATTGGAAACAATGAAGAAAGAATGGTAGTTGAAAAATATGGACTTGGTGACAGAAATGAGCCTATACACAGAATTATCTAATTTTGTACTTTTATGATTTATTCATTGTAAATACCTTTTTTTTTTTACATTTTTGTGTAAGTGTATCATCAAATCAGATCTGACTGGTACAGGAGGAGATTGTCCCTCCTTCCCTGGCAGAGCATCTAGTGGGTAAATACCTTTTTTAAAAAACCCAAATGGTGACTTCACACATGGACCTCTCCTAATGGACTTCAAAGAAATTAGATTGACTGTAGGAATTTCTGGAGAAGTTCAATATCCTTGCCATTTTTGTTGTTGTTGTTATGTGTCATCAAATTGACACTGACTCATTGTTGGGCAATGTTGAGGAGGAAGGAAGGGCCTCTGGCCAGGACAGATCACCTAGCTCCAGATAAATGCGAGCCTTCAATGGCCTTTAATACAGGATAGAGAAAGCTCTCCTGTGTTTGGCCATACCGCCTTGAGAAAGCTCGCCACCTGAAAAGATGGCTGCCACACATATTGAGCTGGGAGCAGTCTGCATGAGGCTGGGGTTCTCCTATCCAATCCGCATGCCCCATGTCTGCAAGTCAACCCTATCTTGTCTTCCTTTTTACTTGTTTGTATATAAGTGCCCTGCAGCCCCCAATAAAATTGAGCTGGATTGACTCTCTGAACAGCTCCCAGAGTGGTGTGTCTCTGTCTGCTTACCCCCAACAGGGTGTTGCTGTTCAATGCTAGTGAATGGACAGCAACACCTCATAGTTATCCTAAGTATAACAGCTCTGACCTCTACTCTATCCTGAGCCAATTTCATTGTCTCTGACACACTTATTCCATTACCTCAATCACTGTGTCAATTCATCTCATCCAGGGTCTTCCTCTCTGGAGTTGTTCTGTTGTGCTTATAGATTGAAAATATATGAAGATAGATGGTGAACTGAACTCGAATGTTTTTAACCATTTTTTAATCAGAGAATTATATGACATACTATGCGAAGAATGAGTAAGTCAAGATGAATTACATTGTGTTCATTGTTTAAATACTTTTCTGAATTCTTACTATCATTTTTGTCATCTATAGAATCTCTTGCAATGTTCCCTTTACTTCTGAAATGTTCCCTTTACTTTTCACATGTAGTTCTATTTTATAATTTTATTTCATACTTAATTTGTTTTCTATATTTAAAATTCTTTTTTATGCATCCTTTAGATACACTGCACTATTTTTCATTTAAGTAGATATATGAATGATTTTTATATCCTTTTATTATTTGTGACATAGGGAAATTCTATTCACAGTTCTGAGCAACCTCATTGCTCCCTTCCATTGGTTTCTGAGGCTGTAAATGGTTCTTTTTCATGTTTATGAAATTTATTAGTGAAGTATGGAATTCTTCAGTTTGGATAACTTCTTAAGTGTTTTTAAAGGCCCTTTATTATTTAGCTTTAGGCAATGATGTAAAACTCTCTTAATTCTGCCAATTATAATGTCACCTGTCAGTCCTCCTATAAGCTTTTAAATTTTTTTTATTTTATATTTTATTTTAGTTTAGTCACAAAATTCAAATGCATTGTTTTCAAGAACAAATTATTTCAATTTCCCTCACCCCTCTACCCATCAAATTGAACAACCAGATGATTAATCACCCCCCCTGAACATCCCCATCTCTCTGCCTCCAACCTGTCCCACCCCTCTTGGATCATTATACTGTTCTACAATAATGTTTGCTTTTGGTTTTATGTTTTGGTTTTTTTAAGCCTAACTTTTAAAAATTAATTTTAATGAACATTACAGAGACTTTGGATTTCCATTAATTCATTATTTCATTTTACTCCCTGCCCACCCCTCCCCCCCAATTCACTCTTCTCTCTGAAAAGTAAAAGAAAAATTCTTTC
>NW_006399872.1:7166468-7167093 GCF_000299155.1 Elephantulus edwardii
AAAATCTCTGTAAATGTTCATTAAAATTAATAAAATAAAATTTTAAAAAATCTTAATAATAGATTTAAAAGATTGACCACTAATAATCAAAGGAATATCATTCATGTCATCTGGAATATCATTCATGAATGTAGCAAGAGACCAAAATGTAATTACAAAGACAAAAGAGAAAATAACCAATCTGAATGTCAGAAGAGACACTGAATATTGCATGAGTGCTCTGAGAAGTTTAAA
The DNA here is from genome assembly GCF_000299155.1 of Elephantulus edwardii. Lineage (NCBI taxonomy): Eukaryota > Metazoa > Chordata > Mammalia > Macroscelidea > Macroscelididae > Elephantulus > Elephantulus edwardii. The sequence goes on from NW_006399872.1 coordinate 7,166,703, forward strand.
CAAAAGGATGAGATACTGAAGTGAAAGAACTGAACAGAAGATTTTGGATGGCAGCTTGACAAGATAAAACAAAATATTAGAATGTAGAGAGATCTAAAATTGGGGAAGAAAGATTAAAGTACTTATTTGGTATTTCTGAGCTGAAAGAACTGAAAACAAGTTTGATCCTCAAGATGTACTACTGAAGGATGCTTTAATCCAGGAGGCATCAAAAAACAATGTATATGAACTTTATATTTAAACTAGTACAAAATAAAATTTTAAAAAGAAAGAAGATGGAGGAAATATACAGAATCACTTACCAAAAATAATTGGCAACTAAAATATTTCAGCAACTACCATATGACCTGCAGTAGAGGGTCAAGGACTGCAGCCTCCAATGTGGATTGAG
>NW_006399872.1:7167193-7172845 GCF_000299155.1 Elephantulus edwardii
AATTTATATTGAAGGCTGCATTCTTTGATCTTCTGCAACATATGTTTCAAGTCCTCCTCACTTTCAGCAAGCAAGGTTGTGTCATCTGCTTAATTTAGGTTATTCATAAGTCCCCCTCCAATCTTGATTCCACATGCCCCTACATAGAGTCCAGCTTCTTGAATAATTTGCCCAGCATATTGGTTTAATAGGCATGGAGAAGGAATACAACCTTGACACACTCCTTTCTTAATTTTAAATCATGCAGTCTTCCCCTGCTCTGTTTACACAACAGCCCCCTGATCCATGTATTGGGTTTTCATCAGCACAATTAAGTGCTCTGGAACTCTTATTCTTTCAATGTCACCCACAACTTGGTATGATCACAAGTCAAATGCCTTTTCATGGTCAGTAAAGCACAAGTGACATTTTAGTGGTATTCTATACTTTCAGCCAGGATCTATTTGCCATCAGCAGTAATATACTTAGTGCCATGACCTCTTCTAAATTGTACTTGAACTTCTGACAGTTCCCTATCTAGGTATTTTTGTCCCTTTTAAAAATGATCTTTAATAGGATTTTCCTTGCATGTGATATTAGTGATATTGTTTGATAGTTTCCAGATTCTGTTAGATCACCTTTCTTGGGAATGGGGGGGCGGGGGCGGGGAAGCACCTTTCCAATCCATTGGCCAGACAGCAGTTTTCAAAATTTTCTGGCCTAGACTATTAAGCACATTCAAATCTTAAAACAGATGCATTAAAAGCATATGTTAAGTTAAATAAGTCTATGGGGATCCCTTCTATTCCTGGGTCTTATTTTTTGCCTGTGTCTTCAATTTTACTTTAAATTCTGCCTTGATTATCATGACTCCTGTCCGTGTGGTACTTCCTAAAATTTTTCAGTGTTAATCAGTTCTTTCTGGTATGGTGATTCTGTGTATTCCTGCCATCTTCTTTTGATGCTTTCTGCACCATTCAATATATTGTCCATGGAATATTTCAATATTGCGGCCTGAGGTTTCAATTTGGTTTTTAGTTCTTTCAACTTGAGATATGAAGAGTGAGTTATTCCTTTTTTATTCCCCAATTCCAGCTCTCTGCACATTCCAGAACAACACTTTGCTTTGTCCATTCAAGCTGCCTTTTGAAATCTTCTGTTGAGCTCTTTTACTTGGGTATGTTTTCCCTTTTTTTTTGGCTTCTTGATGTTCCAGTACAATTTTTGAGTCTCATCTGACACCCATTTCCATTTTTTCTTTCTCTTCTGTGTTTATAATGACCTTTTGCTTTTTACACTGATGATATCTTTGATATATCATCCCCTTTAGTCATCTGGTCTTCAATCATTGATATTCAGTGCTTCAAACCTATTCCTAAAATGATCTTGAAATTAAGATGGAATAGATTCAGGATCATATATTGGTTCCTATGGACTTATTTTTATATTCTTCAGTCTCAGTTAGAACTTACATATGAGTAATTAATAGTCTGACCCACAGTCCACCCCTGGCCTCTTTTGACTGCCAATATTGAACTTCTCCAATATTTTCATCCACAAATATAGTCAATCTGTTTCCTATGTAGCCTATCAGATGAAGTCCATGTGTAAAGTCATCATTTGTGTAATTAAAGGTATTTGCAATAAATAAATCATTGTAAATACCAAATTCATCATTCAATTTCCAGTCCTACTACTACTGTTCCTTCTTCACGGTTTCCAATTTTTGCTTTCCATTCACCAGTTATCATTGATGTATGTTGATTGCATCTTTGGTCGATTTTGGACTGCAAGATTTGGTAAAAAAAAAGTCTAAATTTCTTCCTTTGGGCTCTGGATGTAGGAGAATATAATTTTAATTATAGTTGTGTTAACAGGTGTTCCTTGTAGGTGTATGGATAATAGTCTATTACTCACAACCTTGTATTTCAGGGTAAAACTTGAAATTGACTTTTGATTATGAATGCAACATTATTGAAATGCACAATACATGTACATTTTGTAAATTGATTGTCCAAAATTCAATAATTCGCTCTCTAGCTTAATTTTAGTCACAAGTCCATGTTTTCCAAATACCATCTGTCTTTTTATTTCCAAATTTTGTATTCAAGTCACCAGTTATCATCAATTCATCTTGATTGGATGTCCTCCAATCTATCACGAGCTACAAATGTTGTTTGTTGTTTAAAAAAAGTAAAAAGTTAGTTGTTCTTGAGCACAGTTGAGTCAGAACTGACTAGTAGCTGACTCTCTCATGCATTTTGAGAGGTATTAAATTGCATGGAAAGAGTTTGCCTTTCTTCTGCAGAACAGCTGATATATTCAAACCATGTACGTTTTGGTTGATGACACAATTCCTTACTAGCAAGGTACTGGAGGGTTTAAACAATGTATTTTTTTTTTTGTATCCTGAAGAACAATGTTGTGAGTGATAGAATGTTATCCATGTACATACAAGGAAGATCTGTTAATAAGACTATTATTCAAATATACACTTAAGACTACTATTCAAATATACACTCTTACAGCTAAAGCCAAAGAGGAGGAAATAGAAAATTTTTACCAAATCTTGTTCAAAATTGACACATGCAATCAAGATGGTGTCAATGATAATTGGTGACTAGAATGCAGAAGTAATCTTGATGGACACAAATGAAGCTGAAAACAGAATGATCAAATTTTGTATGTTCAATGGTTTATTCATTGCAAATAACTTTTTTTAAAAACCCCAATGGCGACTTTACACATGGACTTTACCCAGTGAACTGTATAAGAACCAGACTGACTACATCTGTGGAAAAAAATGTAGAAGAGGTTCAATATCAATAGTCAAAACTGGGCCAGGGCAGACTGCAGACCTTCAATTACTCATGTGCAAATTCAAAGGCTGAAAACATTTAAGCAAGTCCATAAGAACCAAGAACAACAAACAGGCTCATCTTAGAGAGGGTGAGACCAGGCCTCTCCTTGGAGGCAAAGATTCTGAAGTTTTATCTGACATATTTTGGACATGTTGCAAGGAGAGATAATTCCTTGGAGAGAAAAGTCATGCATGGGAGGGTTGGAGGAACAGTGCAAGAGAGAAAGACCCTTGATGAGATGTATTGATTCACTGACTGGGGTAATGGGGGTGGGTGTGTCAGAGACAATAGGATTAGCACAGGATAGAGCAGGGGTTAGGGTTTGTACATAGGGTTGCTATGAGTTACAGGCAACTCGACGACATGTAACAACAACAAAATATGAAACAAAATATGATCTTGAGTCTATACTATCTGAATTTCAAAATCATTTTAAGATTAGGTTTGAAGCATTGAACTCCAGTGATCAAAGATCAGATGTTTTGTGGGAAGATATCAAGTATATTTTCCATGAAGAGAGAAAAAAGTTATTTAAAAGAGAGAGGAAAAAGAAAAAAAAAAAAGAAAAGAATGTCAGAAGAGACTCTGAAAATTGCACTAGAGCATCAAGAAGCCAAAACAAAAGAAAAAGATGTCAAAGTAAAAGAGCTAAGCAGAAAATTTCAAATGGCAGCTCAAGAAGACAAAAGAAAAGTATTATAATGGAATGTGCAGAAAGCTAGACTTGGAGAATAAAAACGAAACTCTTTTTATTCTCATTATCACTCTGCATTTCTCAGGCTGAGAGATTTGGGGGGGGGAATTGAACCACGAAATGCAGTATTGAAAGATTCTATGGTTAATATGTTGAATGACTCAGGAAGCATTAAAAGAAGATAGAGAGAGTACACAGAGTCACTGTACTAAAAAGAACTGACACTGAAAAATTTCAGGAAGTACTATGTGAGCAGGAGCCAATGACAATGAAGGAGGAAGTTGAAGATGCACCAAAGGCACTGGCAAAAAAAATAAGTCCCTGAGAATTATGAGAAACCCATTGACTTGTTTCAATTAATAGGTGACAGCCTGGATGTGCTCACCTGGCTATGCCAAAAAATTTAGAGGACAGCTATCTGGACAATGGACTGGAAAAGGTTTATATTTTTTCTCATTCTCAAGAAAGATGATCCAAAAGAATGTGGAAAATATTAAACAATCTCATTAATATTATATGCAAGAAAAATCTTGCTGAAGATCATGAAAAAAGGACTAAAACAGTAATAGGGAACTTCCAGAAGTTCAATCAGGCTTTAGAAGATGTTGTGAACCAGGGATATCACCACTGACTACCTCAGCGGGCTCTAGTGTATCAAAAAGTATGAGGATGGTGTAGGATAGGACATGTTTTAGGTCTGTTGTTCATAGGGTCTTTATTTGTTGTACTCAGCTCAATGGCAGCAAACAACAACATACTAGTGCTCCCTGCAGAAGTTAGTAGAAGTCTCCAATTTCTTCATCTTTGATTTTAAAGGTTAATGTACATATTTAAATAATAGCTGTATTAACTTCCACGTATGAGTATGGATAGTATCTCATCAAGAAACACTGCACTTCAGGATGGACTCATTTTTACTATGAGTGTAACTCCATTCTTCTTCAGTTTGGCATTTGATGTATAATAATCACATGATTGTCTGATTCAAAGTGTTGAATCCAATGACCACTCATATCACCTCACTAATGGGAGGGATGCCAATTTTTATGCATCTCAATTAATTTTTCACAATTTCTAATTTTCCTACATTCATACCATGTGTATTCATAGATTAATTTCTATTAACAGACATTTGCAACTGTTTAAATTATTATTTAGAGTCTTCTAGTTTGAGAGACTCTACTACTAGTACTTGTTTTATCTTTTTGTTAGTATAGCATTTGTCTGTCAGTTTTCTGCAATGAGGTAACTTGTTGGTTGTTTTGATGTTAAGAGCTTTGCCACTTACATGTCAAAGGACAGAAGAGTCATCCATCCAATCTGGATAGGTTTTACTAGAGCTCCAAAATTAAGACAGACTAGGAAGCAGGATTATCCATCCACTTCTTAAATACTAAGCATCTGAAAACTCTATGAATATAGAAACACAATTAGTTATAGTAGTAAAGGTAGAGCTCTGACAGGAAATACATAAAATGAGGAGAAACAACTGCAAACATCTTTATTAGTTGGAACATGGAATGTACGAAGTATGGATGTTTGAAAACTAGAGGTTATGAAAAATAGGATGCAATGTATATGCGTTAACATTCTAGGCATTATTGAGATAAGATGGACTGCATTTGCCACTTTGAATCAGTTAGTCACATGTTATATACTATGTTGAAAAGGAAAACCAGAAGAAAAATGGTGTCACATACATATATAACAAGACAATTTCAAATTCTGTCCTCAGGTACAGTGTTGTGAGGGATAGGATATTATCCACATACATATTAGGCATACATGTTGATGTGACTATTACTCAAAATACACCCCAAAACAGCCAAAGAGGAGGAAATCTAAGATTTATATCAAATTTTGCAGTCCATAAGAGATTAAGCATGCAATCAAGAAGTGCTGCTATAATTGGTGACTAGAAGGAAACAATAGCTTGGTTTAATCCTCTCCAAGATGAATCTGTTTGTTTCCCTGCCAGTTCATGGTACATTCAGTACTCTTCTCCAGCACCACAGCTCAAAAGCATCCACTTTCCTTCTGTCCCCCCTAGTCATTGTCCAACTCTGATGCGTAACAAGCGATTGCAAAGACCATGGCCTGTGTCAGGCGCACCTTAGT
>NW_006399872.1:7172945-7174863 GCF_000299155.1 Elephantulus edwardii
TCCTATTAGCTTTGATGAAGATCTCTGGTTCTGGCTCCATGCGTCAGCAGTACCAAATCAACTCTCTCTCTCATTGCTCTCTGCCTCTCCTCTGTGGCTGCTACTACTCTTGGCTAGGTCACCGTCTAAGTTACACAAGAATTTTTGGATCCAAAGGGCACACACTGAATTTTGTACTTCTTTCTTGCTCATAGTGAGGTTCCCATCTCTGCACCTATTCATACTTGCTCAATTAAAATCTAGTATAATGACAAAACTCACCAATCCCATAAGTTATGTGTACATTTTGGGGGGTTGTCTCCCAGTCTTGTGATAAAAATCAAAGGCAATGGCCTAGGAGAGATCTTTTTGAACAAGGAATCTATTATACACATGTCTCACTCCCTGACTTTTCTTGCAAGTTACCTCACATGTGAAAAATCAACTTTCTCTGTGCCATCATTTTACTGTTAACTGTATATGAAAGTATATGCACCAACTATTTTATGCCTCATACTTTTACCTTCCCCAGTTTATATGTCCAATTTCCAATTTTCCAATAGTAGGAAACTCTTATGGCTTTGCACTAAGGAATTGTGCTGCCAATCCTAAAGTACATAATTTAAATCCACCGGCTGCTCTATGGGAGAAAAATGTACAATCTCATCCTGCATGATTTACTGTATCTAAAAATTCCCTAAACGATCAACTAGGAGTTGCTTCTAACTCCATAGTACTCAACAACATATTACCAGTACTCTCAGGAAATAAGTATGTCATCATCTATAAAGAATCTTTTGTAGCAATTAGAATCTTAACCATTTGCATCTATGAATCCAGAATAAATAAAATGATCAGATTGCAGCAATATAGACTAGATTACAATCAAACAACTTCTCTTCATTAAGGTGGGTTCTTATCAATTCATCCTAGCTAACTCTGGCTAGATCTCTTGGGAATCAGTTGTAAATTCAGGAGTCTATGTATTTTTCTACATTTCAGACTGACTCGTTGCTTCACTTGGTGCCTCACATGGGTCAAGTAGAATCAGAGTCTTTACAGCTCCTTCTATCTCAGTCCAGTAATCCTTCTTCACCTTATATTTGTGAATGCTGTACCAATGAGTGCCAATGCACCATTATCACATTTGGCACATCAGTGTCACAGTGTTTAACATCACAGCAACCATGAGTTACCTCCGTACAGCAATGCACAGACCAGTACTATACCACCTAGAAGAATGTTTGACAAAAAAACAATTTGACATGGCAGCCTTCTCCTCCTTTCTCCCTTTAGAGCTTTCAGCCACTGCCTGCCTTAAACCCTAGTCCAAGCCTCAAGGGCCTCTCTCCTGGGGGGAAGAGCAGTCCTGCACGTCAGACACAAGCCTGAAAAAGCACATGACCCTCAAAATGCGACTACTTATGCACGTGGACCACCATTCTCTGGCAGCAAGAAGTCACAGAAATAGCAATAGCAATAACCAATATTTTCAAAGACAACACTGTTTTTTAAAGCACTGATTTGTATTTGTTTGGTTTTGAGACTGGTTTATGTCCACCATCTGTTCAGTTTTAAGAATGGATCCTTATGCACATTTGAAAACACTTTTTTCTGCACTTCATTTGTACATATTGAAATTATATATTATTTTATACCCAGTGTTGTTATTGTTGAGTACCTTTAAGTCAGAACCTTCCAGCAGCTTCTCAGAGACAGTTAATTGCACAGGAGGAGATTGCTCATCTTTCTCCTGCTGAGCAGCTGTTGGATTTGAACCACAAGCCTTTGAGATTGAAGCACAACTTCTTACCACTAGGACATTAGAGCTCTCCAGTAAACCTACTGGTGGCAGATAGATTCTGACTCATAGCAAAAGTCCGCTTGACTTCTGAAGCCTTAAAACTATGGAAGGAAACTGTCCATCTTGCTCCTGTAT
>NW_006399872.1:7174963-7184253 GCF_000299155.1 Elephantulus edwardii
GAGGGATGGCTCAAGAAAGGAAGGCCCTCTTTGAGGTGGGTTGATTCAGTCACTAGGATAATCGGGATGGGATTGTCAGAAACAGTGCAATTGTCACAGGACAGAGCAGAGTTTAGGGCTGTTGTACATAGGGTTGCTATGAGTTGCAAGAGACTCGACGGCACATAACAACAACAACAACAACAACAACCACCATATGATCACGATTCAGTGGTAATGAATGAATAAGTTTAAGATGCACTAAAGGCATTGTCAAAGAATAAGTCACCTCAAAATAATGAGATATTAATTGACTTGTGTCAGGAGCAGATCTATCCCTGGATGTGTTCACGAATATATACAAGGATATTTGGAGAACAGCTACTTGGCTAACTAACTGAATGAGATTTATATTTTTTCCCTTTCCTAAGAAAGGTGAGCCAACAGAATGTGGAAATTACTGAGCAATATATTTAATATCATATGAAAGCAAAATAATGCTGAAATGGCTAAGCAGAGAAGTGTCAGAAGTTCAAGCTGGATTTTTAAGAAGCTGTTTCTCCAGAAATATCATTACTGGTGTCACATAAATCTTGGCTAAAAGCAAAGGCATAAAATATCAGAACAAAGTCTATTTGTGTAACAAATTATGTCTAAAATTGAGAAGAATGGGACTCTAAGAACACTTAATTGTTCTCATGTGAAATCTATACCTAGACAAAGATGCTGTTGTGTGAACAGAACAATGGGACACAGCATAGGCTAAAATTAAGAAAGGTTTGCTTCAGGGTTGTTTCTTGTCTCTATACTCATTTAATCATTATGCTGAGCAAACTATTTGAGAAGTTATACTCTGTGAAGAAGAATGTGGCATCAGTATCAGGGAAAGACTTGTCAATAATCTGCATTATTCAGATGACTCAGCCTTATTGAAAGTGAAGGAGACTTGCTAAGATGATCCAAGATCATCCATAAATAGGGATTGTATTTCAATGTCAAGAAACAAAATCCTCACCACTGAAGCAATATGCAACATCTTGACTGATGGAGAAGATGCAAACTGTCAACAACTTCAACTTAATTGTATTTGCAATCCACATCATTGGTATCAACAGCCAGAAAATGAGGAGGCATATTGCACTGGGAAAATCTGTAGTCAAGGATGTCTCCAAATAATTGAGGAGCAATGATGTCAGTTTGAGGACTAAGGTGAACCTGATTTGGGCTTTGGGCTTTTCAACAATTTGCTCTGCTTCTGAAAACTGGACAATGAATAAGGAAGACTAAAGAAGAATGGATACTTTTCAACTGTAATGTTAGAAAAAAGTACTAAATATCACATGGACTGTCAAAAGAACAATAAAAACAAAAAAAAATGTCTTAGACAAAGTGCTGCCAGAGTGTTCCTTGGAGAAAAATATTATAAAGCTTTGTTTCATATACTTCAGGTATTTTGCTAGGAGAGGCTGTTCCTTGGAGAGGATCATCATGCTTGGAAAGGTGGGTTGTCAGTGAAAGAGAGGAAGACTCTCAACCAGGTGGATTGACACAGTGACTGCAACAATGGCCTTGAGTGTGTGAGAGATTGTGAAGGTGGCACAAGATAGGACAGGGTTCAGATGTGTTGTTCATAGGGTTACTATGGCTTGTACAGGACTCCATGGCACCTAACAACAACAAGAAAGCAAAGGTGTGCCATGGTTTTCAAAGAGTGGGAACCTAGGTTGGGGCAGATTTTCTGCTTGCCTCAAACTAGGGTAGACCATTCTTCCTTGCTAAAGATAGTGTCTTTGCTAGTCCAGGATTTGGGTGTCTTCCAGTCAGAGTATATGTCCACTCTACTTAGGGTGACTTTGCAGGACAAGAGCTGCACAATTCACAGGTTCTGGGGACTTTAGGCCTCAAAAACAGGATAGTATGGGTGTAGTCTGAAGTAGAGCTAAGGTATGATAATATACAGGGTGGGGTTGGGAGGTAGAAAGATAGGGGTATGGGAGGATGGGGATAACACTACCGACTACTTGGTGAGTAGTAATGGGGTGGGGCATAGGGGGCAAGGATGAGATTAAACCTTTTCAGCTCTTTGCCCATTACTATTACTGCCTTCTTGGTTCTTATGGTAAGTAATATAAGTTCTAGATGGCTGCACCATATTATTTATGGTTCTGCATTCTTTTACTTTTCCTATTGGATGTTTCCATACAGTTCCAAAACATTTTCAGTTGCTCTGGATACTGCTGCTACAGCCACTGCCCTCCTGGGTTCCCTGCTTTCCATGCCACATAAGGATAGCTATTGATAGATGCTTTCTCACTGTGTTAACATCTGATGTGATGCTATAAAAGCAATAAAGGTAGAAACTACTGGTGCCATAACATTAATCAAAGTGAAGTTATCAAACTATGCTTTTAAATAGAGTGTGACAATTTTTTATTTAACTGGAGAATTGTGTATTTTACACTTAATATAGTACTGTTTATTATTTATGCTTACATATAACTTTGTGTACTTTTTTGGCAACTCACCTGCTATTTTTAAATTATTTTTTAATATATGGTTATCTCCTCTTGTTTGGCTTGTGCTTCTGTATATAAAACATTTTTTTGCTCTTTCATTATTAGTTTCTCTAAACAAGAGCTCAGCAAGCCATAGTGAGGTGCAGCCCAGCATCTGCTTTTAAAAACAACTCTTTTGGAACACAGGCATATTTATTTGTTCACCTATTGTCTTTGATTGCTTTAATAAAAGCAGATTTGAATATTGTTGTTGTTGTTGTTGTTGTTATGTGCCATCAAGTCTACTATAACTCATAGTGACCCTGCCTGGTCTTGAGACAATCTCACTGTCTCAGACACACCTGCCCACCTGTAATAGTCACTGTATCAGTCTGTCACATCCAAGGTCTTCCTCTCTTATGCTAACCTTTTCAAGAATGATGTCCTTCTTCAAGGACTGGTCCCTCCTTGCAAGATACCCAAAGTATGTCAGGCAGAGCTTCAAAATCCTTACCTCCAAAGAGCAGCCTGTTTTCACCATTTCTAGCACAGACTTGTTTGTTCTCATGATAATATGGTCAACACTCTTCTCCCTCTTCATAACTCAAAGACTATTCTTTGAGTTATCTATTCTTCTGTCATCCTTACTCATTGATGCATAGTAAGTAAATGTGAAGACAGTGGTCTAGATAAGGTGCAGCTTAATCGCTAGACTGACATAGTTGCTCTGCTCTGGAGAAGTCTCTGACAATAGACTTTACCAATGTAATTCACCTTTTGATTTTCTGGCTCTTGGTGTCAAGAATATTGGTTATGGACCCAGCAAGATGAAATTATTAATGATTTCAATGTCTTCTCAATCTATCATGAGACCGTCAATTCCCCCAGTGGTAAGAACGCTTCTTGATATTGAGCTTCAATCCATTTTGAAAACAGGAGTCCTTAACTTTCTGCAGCACATACTTCAGGTCTTCCTTAGTTTCTGCGAGAAAGGTTGTCATCTGACTGTTGATGTGCCTGCCTTCCTCCAATCCGGATGTCACATTCTTCTCCATAAAACCCAGCCTCTCATTAAGCTATGATTTGTAAAGACCCTAAGAGCAACAGCTTGAATTTTACCCTATTGTCTACTATCCTCACTGTCTCAAATATGTCAGATCTCATTGTTAAAATCACTGTGCCAATTGAGTTTTCATCTCTTTTGTTAATCCTGTACTTTTCCCAGCATGGTATCTCTTTCCAAAAGTGGTCATTCTTGCCAACATGCCTAAAGTATATGAAGCAAAGTTTCCCCATCCTTGCCTCAGGGAAGCACTACGGTTAAATGTCCAGCAGGACAATTTTTTGACAGTCCATATTCTTCTGCAAAATCTCAATTCAAAGGAATTAATTAATTATTCTTCAGGAATTCGTATTCATTGTCCAACTTTCAGATGCATATAAAACAATTGAAAGTATCATGACTTTAATCAGGTGTCTTTTAATTGATGCCAATGTTCTTTAATACTTTGCAAAAGTCCTCGACAGCCTATTTCCTAGCATAAAAAATTTTTCAAGTTATTGACTGCTGTAGACATCTTAAGGGTTGATTGTGGACTCAAGTAAAGTTAGATTAATGACAACTTCAGTCTTTGCTCCATGTATCATGATGTTGCCTATTGGTTCAGTGTTGAATTGAAGATGTTTTGGTTTTTTTATGTTGAGATACAACCCACATTTTTAAAAATTTTATACTGGTTTACTTACAAAGTTTGTATACATTGAAGGTTGTAGTTTTTAATCTACAGTATAAGTGTTTCAGTTCTTCTTTCTGAAGTTGGTGTCGTCTGCATAATGTAGATTGTTGAGAATTTCTTTAATCTTGAGGTTACATTTTCCATTATATAAACCAGCTTCTCAAATGCCTTGCTCAGTATGCAGGTTGAATAGGTACAGGCATTTTAATTAGGTATTAAAGATTTTAAAATCTTTCCTGATTATAAAGTACTTACTGTTTCCTTATTCTGTTTGGTCAACTTCTTTATTGTCTAGTTATAGGTGTCACATGATCATAATTAAGTGTTCTGAGATATCCATTTTTACCAATGTTATCCACAATTTGTTGTGATCCATACATGATATGCACTTTTTTTTTCAGGAAAAGTTTATTGACCACACTATGAATTCTTCGGTGAGTTCATCTTAAATTAGTTTTATGCTTTCCATGAACAGTGCAATTGAAACCCTAGTTGTGTCAATCTGAATGTGCCAGTGTGTTAACCAAAAGATCAGTATTTCCAATCCACTAGCTACTCAGCAGGAATAAAATGTGGCATTTCCTCTTCTAAATGTTTATAGTCTAGGAAACATAACAAAGGGCTTCCTTCCATGGATCACAGACTTTGTGCCGTTTATTTGGGGGAGAGGATATTTCTTTTATTTTTTTACAGAGACACTTTTTATTAGGATATTTTAACTGATTTCCTGTCTTGTAGCTCTTGTATTCTTGTTATCATGTATTTTACTTATCTAAGTATTTTTTAAATCCAAAAGATAGTATAGATATTGTTTAAATAGTACATTTTCTAGTCACTTTTTAACATTTTAACTTTCATCATCTGAAACATCTGTCCCTTCTCTAAATAATTTCTTTGTTATTTGCATATGCCATCAGAAAAGAACGATTTCTAGAGGAAAGATATTCTGGTAAAATACAAAGTTAAGGAAAAGGAAGGAAACCCCAAGTAAGATGAATTGACTTATTTGCCCCAACAACAGGTTCCAATGTTTCAAATATCACAGAAATATCACAGGACCAGGCTACATTTGAATGTTGTTGTTGTTATGTGCCATCGAGTCGCTTGTGACTCATAGTGACCCTATATGTACAACAGCCCTAAACCCTGCTCTATCCTTTGCCAATTGTACAGCTTCTGACACACTCATCCTGATTACCCCAGTCACTGAATCAATCCACCTCATAGAGGGTCTTCCCCTCCTGCACTGTCCCTCCACTCTCCCAAACATGATGTCCCTCTCCAAGGACTTGTCCCTCCTTACAACATGTCCAAAGTATGTCAGATGAAGCCCCAGAATCCTTGCCTTCAAGAACTAGCCTGGTTTAACCCTCTCCAGGATGAATCTGTTTGTTCTCTTGGCAGTCCATGGTACATTCAATACGCCTCTCCAGCACCACAGCTCAAAGGCATCAATTCTCCTTCTGTCCTCCCTAGTCATTGTCCGACTCTCTGATGCATAATAAGTGATTGCAAAGACCATTGCCTGTATCAGATGCACCTTAGTCTCCAGAGACACACCACTGCTCTTGAGTACTTTAGAGAGGTCCTTACCAGCAGACTTTCCCATCGTAATACGTTTTTTGATTTCCTGGCTGCTGGTGCCAAGAGTGTTGACCGTGGAGCTGAGCAAACTGAAGCTGTGAACAATCTCAGATCTCTTTGCCATCCATCCTGATGCTACCAATTGGTCCAGTGGTGAGAATCTTTGTCTTCTTGATATTGAGCCTCAGTCCATACTGAAGGCTGCAGTCCTTGACCCTTCGCAGCAAGTGCATGAGGTCCTCCTCAGTTTCAGCAAGCAGGGTTGTGTCATCCTGCATAACGCAGATTGTTAATAGATCTTCCACCAATCCTGACACCACACTTCTCCTCATAGAGCCCAGCCTCTTGGACAATCTGTTCTGCATACAGTTTGAAAAGGTATGGAGATAGGACACATCCCTGGCATACACCCTTCCCAATTTTGAAACATGCAGTGTTATCCTGCTCTGTTCTGATGACTGCCTCTTGGTCCAAGTATAGGTTTTGCATTAGCTCATTTGAATGGATAAGTTATTTTTGGCATTTATTTATATTTCCTTATATTACAGTTTATGATTCCAGATACTGCTTATATAAATTAAAAAGAAAAGGAGGAAAATAGAGGCTTTGGTTGCTTTTATCTTTTCATGCTGCTGTTGTTTCTTTTGTAAGTTGAAACAGACTCATAGCTGACATATCATCAGATTTTCAGAGGACTTTGAACATTTAATCACACTGGAGGAGATTGCCCATCCTTCTGAGCAGATGGTAGATGTGAACCACACTTTTGAGATTGTGACACTTTCATACTACTAAGCCACCAGAGCTCCTCCAGCTTTATCTTCTGATAAAGAGCATTTCATTTTGCTCAAGTCAAATCAAGTAAGATCAGATTACCTTGATCTAGTCGAAGCTAGTCTATTTCCAATTAGCACTTAATTCAAAGGAATCGCTCCTTTGGTTTTGCTATTGAAATTTTAAAGTGATAACTCACGTTAATTCTACTTTTTTCACTAAACCTTGAACATTAGGTAGATCTTGTGAGTTTGTTCGAACACCACAAGAACCCCTGCTTAAAATTCAGTAATCACTTATTGGTTTTTCAACATATAACTTTAAAGATAAAATTAAGGTTTTGCAACACATCTATGAAAAACTCTGCTGTCTATTAACGTCAGATTTCAGGAACTTCCTTTTAGTATCAATTATAATACCATCCAAAACCTTGAATATTGAGCTCTATTTCTGTAAACCTACTGTTATTTATCATTGTTTGGTATCATTATGTGGACCATGACCCATACAAACCCAATGAACTTCCAACGTGAACGCTACCCTATCCTGTGCCATCCTCACAATCTTTGACACACAAGAGCCCGTTGCTAAAGTCACTGTTTCAGATCATCTCATTGAGGGTCTTTCTCTCCTTCACTAACCCTCCATCTCTTCAAGCATGATGTCCGTATTCAAGGAATAAACTCATCTGGCTAGATATCCAAAGTATGAAAGAATAATCTTTGCCATCTTCACCTCTAAAGGATATTTTGGCTGCACTTTTACCTACTGTCATAGACCTCTTTAAATTGCTAAAGAACAAAATGTCATTTTAAAAATTAAGATTCTCCTGAATTGAAGCTGCAATATCTTAATTTGTTTGAATACGTAGAAAAGTTGGGCAGTGAAAAAGGAAGAGTGAAAAAGTGATGCCTTTAATTAAAGTATGATATTGACACACAGGGACAGCCAAAAGAACAAAAAGATGTTTTCTAGAGGTGTGATCAGAATGTACCTTAGAAGCAAAAACTGTGAGACTTAATCTTAAATATTCTTGAAATTGTTATCTGGAAAGGCCAATCCATGAGAAATGAAATCAGTGAAACCTTATCAATATAGTGGAAGGTCCCCAATGATATAGATTGATTCAGTGATTACAACAAAGACTTTAAAGTAAGCAATAGATTCTGAGTAAGACACAAGATGTGACCTTCTATGCAAAGACTCACTAAGAGTCATCTTCTACTAGATGACACCTAAAAACTCTTTATGTTGTTATGTGCTTTAGAGTCAGAACAGACTCATAGCTGATGCTTCAGTGGCTTTTCAGAGGCTTTTGAATCACATGGGAATAGATTGACCATCATTATCCCATGAAGCTACTAGTTAATTCAAGCCACGTGCCTTATGGTTGGCAGTGCAACAGACACCAGCGTTCGAACAACCATATATATGATATGATCTTGAGTCATTTCCACCTGAATTTCAAGATCATCTTAGGAATAGGTTTGTGGCACTGAACACCAGTGATCAAAGACAAGGCGACTTGTGGAATGATATCAAGGTTATCGTACTTGTTATTGTTGTTAGGTGTCATCCAGCTAAGTACAACTCATAGTGACCCCATGAACAAAAGATCTAAACCCTTTTATATCCTACACCATCCTCACACTTTTTGACACCCAAGAGCTCATTGCAGCTGCCATTGTGTCAGTCCACCTGGTTGAGGGTCTCCCTCTCCTTTACCGAAACTCCACTATTTCCAGCATCATGTCCCTCTCCAAGGAATAGCTGCTTCTAGCAACATACCAAAATGATCTATCCCCTTGAAAAATGATTTTGATAACTTCACTGCAATTGTTTTGAACATAGAGATTGCTTTTGGTAGGTGTAATTTTCACAATATTGAGTCTTCCTATCCATAAATAGGTCATATTTCCCCCTTTCTTTGGGTCTTTTATTATGTCTTTCAGAATTGTTCTGTAGTTATCTTTGTATAGGTATTTTGTATCTCTAGTTAGGGTTACTCCCAATTATCTTAATTTGTAGTTAGCTGTTGTAAATGGTATTACTTTCTTGGTTTCCTCACTGTAGAGGAATTCCACTTTTAGATATAGATAGATAGAGATATAGATAGAGATAGAGATAGTGATAGAGATAGAGATAGAGATAGAGATAGAGATAGAGATAGAGATAGATGATATATCTAGGTCTAGGTCTAGGTCTAGGTCTAGGTCTAGGTCTAGGTCTAGGTCTAGGTCTAGGTCTAGGTCTAGCTATGGATATAGATATAGATAGATAAAGATAGATATAGACATAGATAGATATAGATGAGAGAGATAGAGATAGAGATAGATAGAGATATAGAGATAGAGAGAGAGAGAGAGATGTAGAGAGATATAGATAGATAGAGATATTCTATCCTACCACTCCACTAAATTGGCTTACTACCTCTAACAGGTTTTGTTGTTGTTGTTGAATCTTTGAGGCTTTCTGTATATATGATCATATCATCTGCATATAGCAATAGTGTAACCATCTCTTTGCTGATACGGATGACTTTTATTTTTTTTCCTCTAGTCTTATTTGGAAGGGTGTATGCCAGAGATGTGTCCTATCTTCACACCTTTTCAACATGTATGCAAAACAGATGATCTGGGAGGCTGGATTGTATGAGGAGAAGTGTCTCATCAGGATTTGTAGAAGATTCATCAACAATCTGTGTTATGCAGATGACATAACC
>NW_006399872.1:7189463-7198375 GCF_000299155.1 Elephantulus edwardii
ATTCTTCCCCATAAAGCCTAGCCTCCTGAGTTATGTGTTCTGCATATAGACTGAAAAGAGCAAAGACAAGATGCATCCCTGATTCATTCCTTTTCTGATTTTGAATCATGCGGTGTGTCCTTACTCTGTTCTGATGACTGCTTCTTAGTCCACATATAACTTTCACCTTAGTATAGTAGAGTGTTCTAGAATTTCCATTCTCTTCAAGATTAGCCACAATGTGTTAATTTGTTGTGCTCCATATAGCCAAATACCTTTGCATAGTCAATAAAACACAGATAGACTTTCCCTGGTACTCTCTGCTTTTAGCCAAGAACCATCTGACGATGTTCCTAGTGCCAAAGCCTCTTTTAAACTGTGCTTGCACTTTTGGCAGTTCTTTCTTGATGTGCTGTTCTATTCATTTCTAGACAATCTTCAGCAGTCTCTTGTTGTGTGTGATATTAGTAATATTGTTTGATAATTTCCAAGCTCTGTCAGATGACTTTTTAAAAAAATTAGAATAAATTTGGGTCTCTTTCAATCAGTTGTCCAGGAAATTGTCCTTCAGATTTCTTAGGATAACCTGGTAAGCACATCCAGGGCTATATCTATTTGGTGAAATATGTTAGAAATAATGGAAAATAATAATGCATGTTTATACACAATTATGTACAGAGTAACATGTTACTCTGACCATATCTACTTCAGACTTATCATATGCATATATTATATTGTTAAACTTATAAGACTCTTTGTTGACAGACAAAGGTTGGCTGTTAGAAACCCTGAGTAATTAAAGCCCCTTGTTGTTACTGTTAGATGCTATTGTGTTGACCAGGACTCACGGCGAATCTGAACTTTTCCCTATCTTGTGCCATCCTCATTATTTCTGATACACTTGAGTATGTCAAGTACATCACAATTATATTTACATTATATTATATATGAATTTATTTACTATATTTACAGTCACTGGGTCAATCCATCTTGTTGACAGTCTTCTTTTATCCTTCATTTTCTGCAGGATATTTTTCCCAAGAACTCACCTTTCCTGACAACATGTCCTAAGTACATTAGATGAAGGTTAATCATCCTTGCCTTTAAGGAGCATCCTGATTGCAGTTTCTCCAAGATATATTTATTTGTTCTTTTGAAAAACCATGAGATATTCAGAACTCTTTTCCCACATCACAACTCAGAGGCATCTCTTCTTTTTCCGTCATTCTTATTCATTGTCCAACTTTCAAGTAATTGTAAAGACCATGCTTGAATCACATTCACCTTAGCTTTAAACTGACTAAGTTGTTCATTAATACCTTTGAGACATCCTTGGTGGTAGATTTTCCCAGGGCAACATTCCGTTTGATTTCTTGATTGCTGCTACAAATGGTATTTATTGTGGATCCAAGCAAAATTAAATAATTGAAAACTTTAATTTTTCCCCATCTATCATAATGTGTGGAGGCCTGAAAGACTCTGCTCTGGAAGTGTGGCTTTTTGCTGCTGTGGATGGTGGTCCAGATGGGGAAGTAAAGGGACGTTTTGGGCATCGTACTTTTTTCTGGATGCTGTTTGATGTGTAGTATGGCTCTTTTTCCCCCAAGAGCAGGTATCCCTTAGCCCTTATCTTGGGTTTAAGAGTGCTTAAAGGTGTTGGCTTAAAATCCTGCAGGACCCTTGGGCCGGCAGACCTCAGGTCAAACTTCTTAATTTTTGAATGAATATTCATTGAATTACATAGCAATCTTTTGTCTATTTGCTGAACTGAACAAGTTGGTGTTGCTGTGATGTTGCACGCTGTTCCATAGTCTTATCAAATACTATAATGGATGAGCTTCCAGATTGAGTTATGCTGGGAAGCCGGAGTGGCATCCTCTTCCTAAAACTAGATGCCTCTGGAAACTCTAAAATCTCTCTAAACTCTACAAACTCTACACTCTTCAAATGTACAGAAAAGATGGTAGTTATAGAACAGAGTTCTTTACAGAAATGATGTTAGTCATAGAGCAGAGCTTAGGTCTTTTGTGCAAAACTTATTCTCAGTTGTATTCAACTTGATGACACTTAGCCATTGCTAAATTAAAGTCGTGCTGTTATGTCTGGAGGAACACTCTTCCTCCAGATATATCAGCACATCACTCTTCGCCAATGTACAGTATGAAGTAACCTGGGTTGCTGTAATACTGAACCTTTGTCATTGGGGTATCAAATACCAGAATGGCTTCCCAATGTAGACAGTGTTTGGTGGAGCTCCCAGTTGTAAAGAAGTTTTGGAAGCAGGAGTGGCATCCACTTCCTAAACCACATGCCTCTGGAAACTCTATGAACTTGGAGAAATGACGACAGTCATGGAAAGTCATTAGGTCTCTTTTTCAAAGAGTCACTATGAGTCAACCTTGACTCATGGCAATCAACAATAACAACAGCAACATAATGCTCTCTAAAAAAATAGATAAGTGCATTTGCTCACATAGCTCTTAACTGGACTTTCTCTAATATTTTCTCTATCTTTGTTTCATAATAACCTAATTAAAATGAATTTCAGTTGCCATTTGCTGAATAGTAGTATACTTTCAATTGGAACTTTTTTTTCACCTTCACATTCTCTAATGGTACCTATCAGGATAAAATTGTTCTCAAATTAATTCTTGCTTTTTGAAAAACTTAATTTCCAGACCTACTCCTTTTTTCCTTTCACTTCTATGCTTCATAATTTTACATGTGGTTGGTTTTTCTTGTTTATGTGTGGTTATTTATTTTTCTTATATTTATTTTAGGCTGAAACCTACAAAGAGTCAATGTGCATTGCCTTAATTTTCAGTTTTTCTCTCTCTTTTACCATAGTTAGCACATAATTAATTTCTTTTAAAAATATTTAAATAGGTGTGTATTTCCTTATTTGGCACATCTGTGTCACAGTATTTAGCATCACACCAATCATGAGTTACCTCTGTACAACAATGCACAGACCAGTGCTATACCACCTAGAAGAATGTTTGACAGAAAAACAATTTGAACCAGGCCTGAGGGCCGCAGATTAAAATCACCCACCTTGGGCTTGGCAGCATAACTTTCTGTCCACTAGGCCAACGCAGCTCTCTCTATGTTGTCATTGTTATTCTTGTTAGGTGCCGTTGAGTCGTAGATGATTCATAGTGACCCTCTCAATGAAAGGCCTGAGCACTGTTCATAGAGTTTCTGGAGGCAAGCCATTTCAGAGGTGGATGCCACTCCTGCTTTCAGACTTGTTTTAATTGGGAAGCTCCACCAAACATTGTCCACCATAGGTAACCATTATCACATTTGGTACATCAGTGTCACAGTGTTTAGCATCATAGCAACCATGAGTTACCTCTGTACAGCAATGCACGTACCAGTGCTATACCATCTAAAAGAATGGAGCTTCCTGATTAAAACAAGCTTGGAAGCAGGAGTAGCATCCACTTCTGAAATGGCTTGCCTCCGGAAACTCTATGAACAGTGTTCAGGCCTTTCATTCATAGCGTCACTATGAGTCGTCTATGACTCGACGACACCTAACAAAAACATGTATTTCCTGAGTTCTTGATTTTTTTAAAACAGTATTTATCTGTTGTATTAACACTACAATATATTTAGTTACACCCATACATTGTTTTCTGGTGTTTAGTCTTTTGAGGAAAACTGAAGGCAACCTGATATATATTTTTTTCACCTCCCCAATTTAAGTGTACTAGCTTCCTTTTTTAATGGAAGATGAAATTTAATTAAAAAAATATATATAAGAAAGTCTAGATTCTTTCTCTTCATGCAGTTCTTTTAGAAATGAATTTCCGCATATCAACTTGGAAGATATTTTCCAGGAAACATTTTTTTCTTAATAAAATTGATTTCATACTAATTGGTGGATTTCCCCCACCCCAAAAAGTCATATACTGTAAATGAAATATAACAAAACAGCCTGGCTTTAGAATTTTTGGTATTCAGTTATTTCTACTTTGATGTTATCTAGCTCGTAAACATAAATGATAACTGTAGAAGTCAAGATATTTATTAACACAGATGAAGAACAGTATTTGTTTTCAAGGTATTATATGTTACAGAGACAAAACTTGAGTTAAGGTTAAGAATTTCTTCACGTGTTCAAATGTTTCAAATCTGTGTGTGTCCTAAGATAAGAATGACTACGTCAAATTGCTTTTTGCTAAGCTGGTCATCTCTAACCAGGTGACAACTTGATAGGTGTATATAAAACCAATTTGGAACTGTCCCATGGTCCCAACTTTCTCTTCTGGATCATTTAGATTTCCAAATCTCCTTTCATGATATGAAAGTCACCAGCTATCTTTTTCAGATAGTCATATCTCTCTTTGGTGCAAAGGTTCCCAGTGCAGAAATTGTGCTGAATCTTCCTTGGCCCCAGTAGTTACTTAAATATAGCCAGCAAAGTGTCAGCAGTGTAGGATGTGCAGCTCTCCTAACACCATACATCTGTGTCAGCCATCCAGGCAGCAGTTTCCTCTAAGGCACAACAACCAAAGCCACCCACTTCCTCAGGCTCCCAATGTATTAATCACTTAAGTAATATTTTTGTTTTATTCTCAAAGTCTCAATTTTTAAAAATATTTTATCCATTCTCATATATCTCAGAGACACTATGCCATTTCATGCAGAATCCCTTGACATCTAAAAAGATATCTTTAACCATATCTTTAAATATTTACTTTATATTTACTTTGATTTTACTCTGTTGGGGTTCCAATTATGCTTTTATTAATATTTTTCCTCTCTGCTTCTCTTAATAAATATTTACTTTTGCATTTTACCTCCATTATGTTCAATTTATACAATCCAAGCATTTTCTCTTTTCTGTTATTGTTTATAACTTATCTTTCTTTTTATATCTTCATTTTATGTCTTTCCTTAGTAGAGATTACTTAAGTTTCATATTTTTTTATGTCTTCAAATCTTTTTCTGAAGGCATTGTTTCCATGCTCTGTGCCACAGGTAGAAAAGGGCTATTACTATGTTAAGTTTTAGAATGTTGTTGTTGATTGCCTTCGAGTCAAGCACAACTCATAGTAACCCTATGACCCAAAGGCCTGAAGCTTCTCTGCAATAGTCGGCATTTATCCAAATTCATAGTTTTCGGAGGCAAGTTGTTTAGGAAGTGGATACCACTCCTGCTTCCAAACCTGTCACAGAATGTTCCTGGTTGAGTCATCTGTGATTCACAGCAACCCTCTGAATCCTTTGCTGTCCTGAGCCAGTCTCACAAATTCAGACACACCAAACTCCAGTTACTGTGTCAGTCCATCTCCTCTAGGATCTTTCTGTCCTGCACTGTCTGCCCACCCTTTCAAGCATGATATCCTTCTCCAAGGACCGGCCTCTCCTGGCTACTTGCCCCAAGTAAGTGAGATATAGCTTCATAATCCTAGCCTCCAAGAAGAGACTTGGTTTCACCTTCTCCAACACAGACCTATTTGTTTTCTTGGCAGTCCATGGTATGTTCCTTGCTCTTCTCCAGCAACACACCTCGAAGGCATCTATTCTTCTTTCTTCCTTAGTCACCGTCCAACTTTCTGAAGCATAACAAGTAATTGAGAAAACCATGGCCTGGATTACTTGCACCTTTGTATCTAGACTGATATTGTTGCTCTTCAGCACTCTGTCAAGGTCTATGACAGCAGATTTTCCCAATGCAATATGTCTTTTGATTTCTTGATTGCTGGTATTAAGAGTGTTGATTATGGATCTGAGCAAGCTATAATTACTAACAACCTCAATCTCTTCTCCATCTATTACGGTGTTGCCAATTGGCCCAGTGGTCAGAATCTGTCTTCCTGATGTTGAGCTATAATCCATATTGAACATGAAAGCCCTTGACCTTTTGCAGCAAATGCTTCAGGTCTTCTTCAGTTTCAGCAAGTAAGGTTGTGTCATCTGCATATTATAATTTGTTAATGAGTTTCCCTCCAGTCTTCATTCCATACTCCTCATCATAAAGCCCTGATTCTTGAGTAATTTGTTCTGAATCCAGATTGAAAAGGTACGGGGTTACGATGCATCCCTGACACACACCTTTATTGATTTTAACCAGGCAGAGTTTTCTTGCTCTGTTTTGAAGACTGCTTCTTGGTCCAAGTGTAGGTTTCATCACAATCAAGTGTTCTGAGATTCCCATTTTCCTCAAGGTTAGCCACAGCCACAATTTATTGTGATCCATGCATAGTCAATGAAACACAGACATTCTTTTGGTACTCTCTGCTTTCTGCCAAGATCCATCTAACATTGACAATAATGTCCCTATTGCCGCAGCCTCTTCTAAACACAGCCTGTATTTCTGGAAGTGTTATATGTTTGATTTTAATTTTTAGTTTTTCATGGCAATGTTTTTCCAACTCATTTTCATCATCTGTGTTACTAACTGGAAGGCAGACAATTTAGATCTACTAGTCGCTTTTGCTATAGAAAGGCAGGAAGTCTCTTCCCACAGATGTACAGTCTCAAATATCCTGTGGAGGGTGCCTAGGAGTCAAAACTAACTTGCTGGCAATGGAATTTTGAACTTTATGTAGGAGCCTTAGTGGAACTCTGGGAAATTCATTCAGCTGCTAACTGAAATGCCATGCCTGCCAGTCAATGTACAAAAGATAAGGTAGTCTGCCTTCCTAGAAGAAACACTATGAGAAGTTCTCTTTCTTGTTTGCCTACTGTGAGTTGGAACTGACTAAATTGCAATATATTTGGTTTGGGAGGACTTCTTTATATGACATAATTTTTTTTATGTTTAGATAGTTGAAAATTTTCACTTAGAGAAAATACTTAACTCTTACATAGAAAAATGATTATGTTTCATTTGGTATAAAGTTGGTCTTTAATTAAAATATTTTGTAAATAAGAACTATTCAGGCAAGCCTTTCTTATAATGCAAAAGAAAAAATGTATTCATTTTCCTATACTTATAATGCAACCAGATTAATTCTTCTTAACATAATTTTTATAAATAATCCTTTTTTTGGATTAATGTTTCCCTTTTATCCAACCTACTCACATTAGAAGGAAATAGCAAAAAATAAGGCCCCAGGAACAGATGGTATACCAATTGATGTATTTCAGCTAGCAGATGCTCACCAAGTTGTGCCAAGAAATCTGGAGAATAACCACTTGGCCAACTGACTGGAAGAGATCTATATTTGTTCCCATCCCACAGAAGGGTGACCCAACAGAGTGTGGAAACTATAGAACAATATCAGGATTCCAGTTTGCATTTTAGTGTTATGTTTTAAGATCATAAAAGAAGCATGGTCAGTAATTTGGCCATTAAATAAGAAAGTGGAATTGTGATGGAGCCATTGAGCAAACCAACCCTTTGGGACTGAACAGAAGAGTAGGTCCAAAGAAGGATACTGAGAAGGGAAGTTGGTAAAATCTGAGGAGGATCATGTGAGTGATGACCTGGGAGTCAATGGTATCTTTAAGTTGCTAAGAATCATGTTATCAAAGAATATTTAATTGAGAAAAAACTCAATATAGGCTTAGTAGATGAGAGGCAGGAAGAAGGATATAAAATAAAATATTAACAGTCTTTAAATGAAACTGGTTGGAACAATTTTTCTTTTTCTTTTGTATTTATATATTTTCTCAGCACCAATGATATTATTTTTAGACAATTCTATTTTATATTGGTTTGCATACAAAATTCTTATACATTGTGTTTCACATTTTCCTTCATTCATATTGTATTTCAAACAATTATTTCCATTCATTGTATTTTATAAACTCAATCTCTATTGAATTATGGCCACCACTATTACTCCATCTTTCCGGTTCCCACCCGATCTTTCCCATTTCCTTTACCCCGCTCCTACCTTTGCCCACCAAATTGTGCGACTCTACTATTTCTCCTCTGCTCATATTATTTTTTTAAAAAAATTAAAACCATAAGCTCACACTTGTCTGTCGGTCTGCCCTATGTGGTGGTTTACATGTTGCCGTGATTCTAGAAGCTATGCCACCAGTATTTCAGCTATTAACCAGGTCACGTATGGTGGAGGTATGTCTGAAGAGTTTCTAGATTAAACAGTCTAGGATGAAGGATTGATAATCTATTTCTGAAAAAAAACAAAACAACAACAAAAAAATAAGCAAAACAAACAAACAAAAAACCAACAAACTCAAAACCAAAACACAAGGACTTTATGCATTAAAATTCTCCTGGAAAATAAGTGTATCCTCACAATAGAATAAAACTTAATGAATGAATATAAAGCTTCCAGATTTTCATTTTTTGATTATTTCTGGGTTTGGGCTTGGTGGGTTTTTTTGTTTGTTTGTTTGGTTGTTTGTTTTGTTTTCTTTTAGGTGTCACTGAGTCGAATATGACTCATAGAGACCCTATAGACAGCTGACCTGAACCCTGCTTATCTGTGTCATCCTCATCATTTCTTACACACTAGATTCCATTGCTGAAGTCATCGTGTTAATCCTTCTCATCGGGATTATTACTTTCCTTCGCTGACCCTCTATCTTTCCAAGCATGTTGTTCCTATCGAAGGTGGGGGAGGGGCTCATTATTCTATGTAAGATTACAAATCTGGCTATTTTAAATTTTCAAAGTGTCCAGAATTCTCAAAATGGCCATTACTTCAATTCAATTTTCAGTGAATTTTAATACATGAAATAAAGAAGACATTGAGCAATATTATCACTACTACTATAAAATAATTGGAAGAAGGAGCGGCATCCACTTCCTAAACAACATGCCTCTGGAAACTCTATGAACTTTGATAAATGAAGATAGTTATAGAAAGGCTTCAGGCCTTTTGTTCATAGGGTCACAATAAGTTGTGCTCTATTTGATGGCAATCAACAACAATGAAATAATTTTACTTTTCAAAACGAAGGCTATATAGTGGAGTGGTCTTGGGGGGAGATAGTGTATAACA
>NW_006399872.1:7198475-7210685 GCF_000299155.1 Elephantulus edwardii
AAAAAATATAAAAAATTTAAAATGTATGTGAATGACTGAAAAGAACCAACCAACCAAAAACCTTAAGAAAGATAGTAGGAACTCTTCTTCTGTTTATGTTTATGTGGAAATTATGTAAACAAAACTCCTGGGAATAGAGAGGGTCCTGGCCATCTGAAACCATTGTCACTGGTTATGCTTGTGTTGGAAGGAAATACTTGGAGCAACATGTGTTTCAGAAAAGAGTGCACAAATTACAAAGAGTGAGCAAAATTTTATTCCACATGAATCATAAAGAAATGCAACCATTTGCTACTTACAGCAAAATATAAAAAATACAAAATATTCTATACAAATATGTTATTGTTGATTACCTTCGAGATGAACATGACTCATAGCAACCCATGAGCAAAAGGCCCGAAGCCCCTTTATAGCTATCAACATTCATCAAAACTCATAGAGTTCCTGGAGGCATGTTATTTAGAAAGTGGATAGAAGATAAACATTTAGTGTCTATCTATTGTATTTTTAAGTTAGCTCTTGATGCTTCATGGGTAAAGAGCTATGCTGCCAATCCAGAGGCAGGTAATTCAAATCCACCAGTGGTTCCAAGGAAAAAAGTAGGGCAATGTGCTGCTGTGAGATTTAGTCTCCGAAAATACACTGGAATATCAGCAATGAGTCAGTTCTGACTCTACAGCAATGAGTTGAGTTGGGTCAGTTCTGACTCTACAGCAATGAGTTGAGTTGGGTTTTGATTATATTTCAATCAGCGTGCAAAGAAAATAAGACTAGAAAAGAAAATGTTAGCACTTTCTTAAGTCCCTGGATAGTGTAAATGGTTAATGTGGTTTCAGTTAATGACCAAAGAGGTGCCTTGAGAAAAGCTGAGATATTTCTGCTGAATATAATTCTTCTAAATATATTTATTCTAAATATATTTCTGATAAATCCCTTGCTGAAAATCCTTTGCGACATAGCACTTCCATGAAACTCATAGGTATTGCTCTATGAGTTGACATTGACTCAGTGATAATGCTTTTTTAAGGTCATTACAAGAGTGAAACTGATATATGTGTATATGTATGTGTGTGTATATATATATATATATATATATATATATATGAAAAATATAAATAAGAAAAATTCCTTGTCAGAGTTGTATCTTTTTATTCTACCTATTCAATCTGTATACTGAGGTAATAATCTGAAAAACTGGACTGTACGAGGAGCACGACATCAGGATTAGAGGAAGATGCATCAACAATTTATTACATGCAGATAACACAATCTTCCTCATTGAAAGTAAAGAGTTTGAAGCAGTTACTGAAGAATTGACTATAATATTGATCACACTTCAAGATAAAAAAACCAAAAATTCTTACAAGAGGACTAATAAACAACAACATCAAAACAGAAAATGTTGACGTTGTGACTGGTCTGTTTTTACTTGGATTCGTAATAAAGACCCATGGAAATGGCCGTCAAGAAATCAAGTGATGCATTGCATTGGGAAGATATATTGTGAAGGACTTCTTAAAGTTCTTAAGAGCATGAATGTTAGTTTAAACACAAAAGGCACCTACCTCATATATGCTGTGATATTTTCAGTTGCTCAATATACATATAACAATTGGGAAAATAATAAGAAAGACTGAAGGAGAAACATTGAGTGAACTCTTTCTTCAATAGACTACCAAATAAATAAACATTTATCTTGGAAGAAGGAAGTGCTTCTTAGAGACAAGTATGGGGAAACTTCTTCTCATATAATTTTCCCTATGTTATTAGGAATGACCAGTACTCAGAAAAATACATCATGTTTGGAAACATAGAGTATCAACAAAGAATATGATGTTCAAGAAGGCAGCAACAATGGCCTTAGACACATCAAAGATTATGAAAATGGCACAGGATAGGATAGAATTTTGTTCTAATGTGCAAAGGTAACTATGAGAAAGAGACAACCAAAAGGCTTCACACTTTAATCTGTTAAATGTTCCATATAACCCAATGCCTTGTTGTTGTTTTTATGTGCCATCAAGTCTCCTGTGATTCATGTTGATGTTATGTGTTGTTGAGTCACTTGCTACTCATAGCAACCCTATGTACAAGAGCTCTAAACCCTGCTTTATCCTGTGTGAACCTCACTGTGTCTGACACATCTACTCCCATTAATCCAAACACTGAATTGCTCATTACCACTGAGTCATAACTCTGAAGCCTGCCCTGTCCTGAGCCAGTCTCACTAATTCTGACACACATACCCCCATTGCCCTAGATACTATATCAATTCATCTCTTCTGGGGTTTTCATCTCCTGTGCTGTCCCTCCACCCTTCCAAGTATGATGTCCTTTTCCAAAGTTTGGTCCCTCCAGGTCATGTGTCCAAAGTAAAAATTCTAGTCCAAGGAGAAACTTGGTATCACTCTCTGTAAGACAGATGTATTTGTTTTCTTGGCAGTCTATGGTATATTCAAGACTCTTCTCCAGTACCACAACTCAAAGACATCAATTTTTCTTCTATCCTCCTTACTCATTATCCAGCTCTCAGATGCATAGCAAGTAATCACAAAGACCATGAACTGGCTCAGGTCCTTAATTTCCTGTTTTGGCTTTAGCTGTTGGTGCATATATTTGAAAAATAGTGATATTAAAAGGCCTTCCTTGTATGTATATTCTTGTTCACAGCAATGTATTTAAGTATAAATCTATAAATGCTCCTTTAAACTATGAATAAACCACCATTCTTGCTACTTTTTTATTCTTAGAATCATATGATTATCTGATTCAAAGTGACAAATTTGAATCACTCTTTCTTATTAACAAAGTAAGGGTACCATTTGACCTTAAGGGATAATCTTAACAGTCTAGATTTGCTCTGAGTCACAAACTTTCTTAATTCCCCCATCACCTATCCTTCTTTATATGGTATGCTGAATTAAAGTATTTTCCCTTGAGCAAGTTCAGACGAGAAATTTTAACATTTACTTGATGCAGACTTTCTAGAGGATCCTAGACACCTCCAGCTATTCCATCTTTACAACCTTTAATTCTGCTAAGATTTCGTGTGCAATGAGAAACTCTCCTGGATGACCTTCTACAGAACTTTCACCTTGAACAGGCATGCTCCATGAAGACCATGAACCCTACTTGGAGACAGCCATCCTAAAGCCCCAAGCACCCATTGCTGAATACAACCTCATGGGAAACTTGATCATTTCTTCATGCTCCCCACAAGACTCAGAAAGTACCCCTTGTGGTTGATGTTTTTAGGTACTGTCAAGTTGGCTGTGACTCATAGCAACCTTGTGAACCGTAGACCTAAAAACTTTTCTATCCTGTGCCCTCATCCTCATCTTTGATTCACTTAAGATTATTGCTGCAGTCACTGTGTCAATCCATCTCATTATGAGTCTTCCTCTCTTTTCACTGATCTTCCCCTTTTCCAAGTATGATATCCCTTTCCCAGGAATTGCCTCTCTTAGCAACATGTCCAAAGTACGAGAAATGAAGCTTTGCATCTTTGTCTCTAAGGAACATTCTGGTTTCACCTTTTCCTTGGTCTATTTTTTTGTTCTTTTGCCAGTCCACAGGACATTCAGAACTCTTCTCCAACACCACAATTCAAAAGCATCAATTCTTCTTCTGTCATCCTTATACATTGTTCAGTTCTCATAACAAGTAATTGAGAAGACGAGAATCTGAATCAGGCCACGATTCTTCTTAGGGTAGTCATCTTAGATTTATAATTGGGCATGTGATTAATTATCCTGATCCCTCTCAGTGAGCCAATCCTAGATTGTCCCTTCCCCCTTTCATTAATGAACATTAAGCTTTCCCTTTTGGTAGGTTAACTTTTAAAACTTCACCTTTTAATGAATAGGCATGATATTCATTCCTTCACTACAGAATTTTTAAAAGGATCTTGTCCTCTGTGCAAAGAATCATGAGTAAGGATGCCCCGTTCCTCCACATCTCCCTTTGCAAAGTACTTTTCCTGATAAATTCCTTTCTTTGTTCAAATAGAAAAGCATGTTTTTTTAATTATTATTACTTAACAGGAGGAAAAACATAAATTTAAGGAGTGCAGGGAAGACATTTTCTTGGTGACCATGTAAGGAATTAGTCTGGCCATAACAGCAGGTGATATTTTGTTTCATTTTTGTGAGTGGAGAAGAATATTGAACATCCTATGGACTTCCAAGAGAATAAACAGGTATGTTATGGAGAGAGTAAAATCAAGTTATTCCTTGGACTGAAGGATTTTGAAGCTTTGTCTCATATACCTTGGGTTTGTTGTCTGGAGGGACCAGTCCTTGGAAAAGGACATCATACTTGGAAAGTTACAGGAAGAACACAGGAGAGGAAGACCTTGGGATGGATTGCAACAGTAATTAACAAAGGTAATGAGGATGGGTAAGTGTGTCAGAGAGACTAAGAGTGGTTCAGGATAGGGCCAGGGTTCACATCGACTGTGCATAGACTTGCTATGAGTGGAATGTGACTTGACAGCATAACAAAAACAATAGTGGTTTATTGTTTAAAATAGATTTTCTAGCCATTGATTGACTTTGGCACATGAATGGGTAGACATATGTAAACAGGATTTTAGGATCTTGCTTTGATCATCAATCAACACCCTTAGTACCAGCAATCAAGAAATTATGAGATGTATTGCACTGGGCAAATCTGCTATCAGAGATCTCTCCAAAATGGTGGGGAAAAAAATAACGTCAGTTTAAATACTAAGGTGCACCTGATTCAGATCATGATATTCTCAATCACCTGCTACACATCAGTGAGCTGAGCAATAAATAGAATTACTTGGTTTTAGAAAATTGAAAATGTGTGTGTGTGTGTGTGTGTGTGTGTGTGTGTGTGTTGTGTATTACCATCATAAAAATTTTCATTTTGTAATTGTTTAGAATAGAGTTTATTCAATATATCTCCTTTCTTTTCTGAATAGATGTTTAAGACACCAAGCCAATGACCTTTGTATCATAAGTCTATGAAGACCAGAATTTTTAAAAAATAACCTTTACTTACCCAAATAAACAACCACAATTTCTTCACTTCTGATGTTAACAGGATACTGACAACTTTGAATTTTATTTTCCCCCTAGATGTAGAAAAAAAAATTATCTTCTATATGTTCTTCAGGTTGTTTGATTCTGTCGGCATAGTTCTTAGAAGCTGTCCTAAGAAAAATAATAGCTAGCTACACCCCTGGCTGAAATATATTATCTTTGTTTCTCTTCCTGTTGAAAATTTTCTTCAACCACTTCCTTTTTTTGCCTTCTAATTCCATGTGCTCTTAATTTAAATGTGCCTCTTAACTATGATGATTTATTCACAGAAGAGCCCGTCCCAACAACCACATTATTTAAGAAGTAGTCTTGATACTTTCAGTGACCCAAAAATAGTTTTAATAACTCTAGAGCTATTTAAAATTATTTTATTCTACACAATTTTTTACAAAAACTGAAAGAAAATGTCTAGAAGGTAGCTTTTGAGAAATCAGGGGCTTTCTCATTTAATTTCTATACGCTCTATGTCATTCATTTTGACTTACATATGATAGGAACTTCCTAAATGCTTTTTGAGTGAATTAATATAGACTGAAAATATGTCGGGGGAAAAAAGAAAATATGGCAAGCTATGTTTCTTTTTATCATAGTAACAGGTTCAAATATTTAAACACTATTATAATTTAAGCAATAAGAAAAATATCATTCTATATTGGCTGGGGTAAGGGCTTAAGAAAGAAAC
This sequence comes from Elephantulus edwardii, assembly GCF_000299155.1. Lineage (NCBI taxonomy): Eukaryota > Metazoa > Chordata > Mammalia > Macroscelidea > Macroscelididae > Elephantulus > Elephantulus edwardii. The sequence goes on from NW_006399872.1 coordinate 7,204,227, forward strand.
CCCAAATAAATGAATAATTACAGGGTAAAAATATAAACCAAGTTTACAGAGGAAGTCAAAATATCCAAAAATAGAAAGAGAAAAATAGGACTCCAGGTCATTATTTTATTTATTTATTTTTTTTAATGTTGCTTTCGAACACTGAGTCCTATTGAGTAAATTTCCTTTGAGCAAACTCTTTTCTAGAAGGTTTGGGTACTCTTTGAGGTGGTTGATAGTTGAGTACATGATAATATAAACAAAAAATTTAGTTACTTGGGCTAATTCCTCAATCTAATTGAAAAAGGGAGATTAGCGAAACTATTACTTAAAAATCCCTAACCCCCCCAAATGGCCACCAAAAGGTAGCATATAATACAAGTCGCCCCAGAGAGAAGAGCTTTCCAAACTGCCAATTAGTGATGAACTACTGCACCATAGGCACCTAGCAAATTAACGGTAAAGGGAATTGCATTTTCTTTAGTTTATGCCTATTTAGAGCAAAATTGAAAGAAACATGTTTTGTGATACTTTGGATGAAAATATACAAAATATATTAGCTTTCCGTTTAACAATTTATGCGAATTTTGTTTCATAGTCTTCTCAATGCACCAGCACTTTTCTCTTAAAGTATTCCATTTCTCATAATCCTTCTTTCCTGCTTTTCTTGCCTTCTAAGGGGTTTTGTTTTGTTGAGTGGTGGACAAGCAAATGCTGTCTTTTAGCTTTTATCTTTCTTTCTTTTTTTGGTCTTTTATGATTGATTGTACTAAGAAGTTCATTTCTTCTAGCTATTGTTACTCCTTCTACCAAACAAATGAACACTCATTAACACTGAGTGAGTCCTGACTCATGTAACTCCATTAGTTTTCTGAGGCTGTTATTTCTGAAACTTCCCATCATCCTCCTAACGAGGCTTTGGTGGATTAAAATAGACAGAGACATACAGTTTTTGGATGAGTAGGGAAACTGCCTATGAGCTATGCCATTCACGTTATTATTATTCTTATTGTTTGACTGCAGATTGATCCCTAAGAAAGGGTCCTGCTACATACCTAAAGTATGTCAAAGGACCATAATCCAAGATGTCTACCAGTTCTTTTAAGAGTAGTAATACTGACAAGTTTTTAAATTTTATATTGGTTTCCATACAAATTCATATACATTGTGTTTCACACTTTCCTTCATTCATGTTGTGTTCCATACAATCATTCCCATACATTGCATTTCTAAAATTTTGTGTTCCTTTTACCTTTTAATTTTTTTTATTTTATTAATTTTAATGGAAGTTTAATCACCATTGATCTATGCCACCCCCATTGTCTCATCATTCTTTGTCATATAAATTCATTAATTTTGTTCTACTCTTTTTCTCTCTCTCTTTTTTTTTTGTTGTTCTTTATCTCTCTAAGTATGTGTCTGATGGGGTAGTATTAATAAATTCAGAATTATACAAACATATCAGTTTTTATGTGCCATCAAGTCACTCATGACTCATAGCAATCCTATGTAAAACAGCCCTGAAACCTGTTCTATCCTGTGCCAACTTTACTGTTTCTGATACACCTAACCTCATTACCCTAGTAACAGAATCAATCATCTCATTGTTATGTTCTCCATCTACCCTCCCAAGCATGATGTCCCTCTCCAAGTACTTGTTCCTCCTTGAAACATGCCCAAAGTGTGTCAGACAAAGTCTCAGAATCCTTGTCTCTAAGGAGCAGTCAGGTTTCACCCTCTCTCGGACAGCCCTGTTTGTTCTTCTAGCAATTCATGGTATTTTCAATACTCTCCTCCAGCACCACAGCTCAACAGAATTGATTCTCTATCACCCCTGTCGCTGTCCATTCACTGGCAACCAACAGAGACACCCTGATGGGAATAAGCGACAGAGATAGACCACTCTGTGAGAGAATCAGCAAGTCAATCCAGCTCAATTTTATTGGGGACTGCAGCGCACTTATATACTAGCAAGTAAACAAGAAGACAGGATAGGGTGGGCTTGCAGACATGGGGTTGGATAGAAAAACCTCAGCCTCGTGCAGACCACTCCTAACTCAACAGATGTGGCAGCCGTCTTCCCAGGTGGCCATCTTTCTCAAGCTGGTACAGCCAAACACAGGAGAGCTTTCTCTAACCCATATGAAGGCCATTGGGAGGCTTGCACTTATTGGGAGTTTAAGTGATCTGTCCTGGCCAGAGGCCCTACCTTCTTCCCCAACATTCCCCAACAACCGCTAGTCTTGGTGCAGCTTTCTGACACATTGGAAGCAATCGTGGAGAAAATGGCCTGGGTCAAGCACACCTGAGTCTCCAGACTGACATCATTGAACTTCAGTACTCCAGAGAGGTCCCTGACAGCTGATTTTCCCAGTGCAATTTATCTCTTGATTTCCTGACTGCTGGTACCAAGAATGTTGATTATGGAGCCAAAGCAAACAAACTAGAGCTGTATATAATCTCAATCTCTTCACCATCTATCACAATGCTGTCAAATGGCCCAGAGGTGAGAATCTTTGTTTTCTTAATGTTTAGCTTCAATCCATATTTAAGGCTGCAGTCAATCCTTGACATTCGGCAGCAAGAACTTCAGGTCCTCCTCAGTGCCAACAAGCAAGGTTGTGTATATAAGTTATTGATGATTATTCATCTAGTCCTGATGCCACGCTCCTCCTCATACAGTCCAGTGTCTTGGATCTGTTCTGTATATAGATTGAAAACGTATGGAAATAAGACACATCCCTGGTGTACACCTTTCTCAATTTTGAACCATGCAGAGTTTCCTTGCCTTATTCTGATGACTGCCTCCTGGTCCAAGTATAGGTTTCTCATAAGCACAATCAAATGTTCTGGGATTCCCATTATTTTCAGAGTCAGCCACAGTTTGTTGTGATCCACACAGTCAAATGCCTTTGCATAGTCAATGAAGCACAAACAATCCTCTGGTACTTGGCTTTCAGCCAAGATCCAGCTAACAATAGCTATAATGTACCTATCTATGCCCTCTTTTAAATCTAGCCTGTACATCTGGCAGTTCTTTGTTGATGTGCTGTTCCAGCCATTTTTGGAAAATCTTCAACAGAATCTTGTTTGTATGTTATATTAATGATATTGTTCGATAATTTCTGCATTCTTTCTTTGAAATGGGAACAAATATAGATCTCTTCCAGTCAGCTGACCAAGTGGTTGTCCTCCAGATTTCTTGACACAGCTTGGTAAGCACATCCAGGGCAGCATTTGTTTCTTTAAATATGTCAATTGGTATTCTTTCCATTCCTGGGGCCTTGTTTTTGCCAATTCTTTCAGAGCTGCTTGACCTTTTTCCTTCAACATCACAGGCTCTTGATCATGTCAACAGCTTCATCTTGCTTGGATTCACAATTAACACCCTTGGCATGAGCAGTTAGAAAATAAGCAGACACATTGCAATGGGAAAACCTGAAGTTAAGGACCTTTCCAAATTATTGAGGAGTAATGATGTCAGTTTGAGGACTAAGATGCATCTGATTCAGACCATAGTATTTCCAATTACTATCTATGCATTCAACACCTAGACAATGAATAAGGATGACAGAAAAAGAATTTACTCCTTTTATCTGTGGTGTTGGAGAAGGGAACATTCCGTGGACAGCCAAGAGAATGAATAGATATGGTTTGGAGAGGGTTCTGTCAGAATGTTCATTAGAGGCAAGAATGCTGATGCTTTGCCTAACATACTTTGGACATACTGCTAGAAGGTGCTATTCTTTGGAGAAGGAAATTATGTTAGGAAGGGTAGAGGATCAGGAGAGGAGAGAAAAGTAGAGAGTTGAAGAGAGGAGAGGAAAGGAGAAGACAGGAGAGGAGAAGAGAGAAGAGGAGAGGAGAGGAGAGGAGAGGAGAGGAGAGGAGAGGAGCAGAGCAGAAGGCCCTCAACCAGGTGGATTGACAAGGTGAGTGCTACAATGGGCTCATGTGGGTCAGGAAGTGTGAGGATGGTACAGGACAGGATTGGTTTCAGATCTTTTGTTTATAGAGTTGCTGTGAGTCTTACTTGACTCGATGGCACCTAAGGACAATAACATATCGATTGCTCATATTTTGATGGCTTCCATGTTGCAGTGATTTTGAGGACTATTCCAACACTATGAAAAATACCAACAGGATAATTTATGGTGGAGAGATTCAAATGAAACTTCCATAATGAGATGAAATAGAAACATAACAGGCTACTTAGGTTTTAAACATGGGACTAAAAAACAGAAAAAGAAAAAAATTTGTCTGATATAATGCCTGAAGATAGGCCCTTCATCTCTGAAGGCACAAAAAATACAATTGGAAAAATTACCTTCTCAAACTAGAGACTTTATTAACGAGGCTTATGGGCTAAATAGTCAATAAAAGGCTTTCATTTCCTAATACAGGATGAATCAGCATTAAGAGAAACAACAGCAGATATCCTCTAATAATTGAAAGTGGAATTAAGAAATATTTTGTTGTGTACTGTTCAGTTGACCATGACTCATAGAAACTTTCTGAACTCTGCCTATTCTGAGCTAATCTCACAGTCTCCGACACACTTACTCTCATTATCCTAGTTACTACATCAATCCATCTCATCCAGGGTCTTCCTCTCCTGCACTGACTCTCTACACTTCCAAGCCTGATGTCCTTCTTCAAGGAATGGTCTCTCCAGGCTATAGTCCCAAAAAATGTACAATGGAGCTTCACAATGCTTGCTTCCAAGAAGCAACCTGGCTTAACCTGTCCTCTCCAGGACAGATCTATTTTTTCTTGTGGGAGTACATGTTCAACACTTCTCCCACACCATAACTCAAAGACATCAATTCTTCTTCTGTAATCCTTAGTCATTGCCTATCTTCTGATACACAGTAAGTAATTACAAAGACTATGGCCTGGTTCAGGTGCACCTTGGTTTCTAGACTGGCATCATTGTTCTTCAGCACTATGGAGAGATCCCTGACAACCAACTTTCCCAATGCAATTCATCTTTTGATTTCCTGACTGCAGGTGCAAATAGTGTTGATTGTGGATCTAAGCAAGATGAAATTGTTAAGTCTTGATAATTTCTCCATCTATCATGGTGCTATCAATTGGCCTGGTGGTGAGAATCTTTGTTTTCTTAATGTTGAACTCATACTGAGCACTGTAATCCTTGAAATTCTGTAGCAAATGTTTCAGGTCCTTTTCAGTTTCAGCAAACAAGGTTATGTCATCTGCATAACACATGTTATTGATAAGACTTCCTCTAGTCCTGATGTTACATGCCTCCTCATATAGTCTAGCCTCCCAAATGATTTGTTCCACATATAAATTATAAAGGTGTGGAAAAAGGATCCCTGATTCTTGATTTTTGAACCATGCACTGTTTCCTTGCTTTTTTTGTTTCCAAAAATGAAAACTGCTTCTTGGTCTCAGTGAGGTTTTGAATGAGCACAGTCAAGTGGTCTGGTATTCCCATTCTTCCCAATATGAGTCACAATTGTGATCCACACAGTTGAATTGGAAATTATGATAAAAGCATTAGTGGATTGAAATGTACTTGGATTGGCTATTTTTAATTAGATAATCATATGGCTTACTATCCTAGGAATGACAGATTGAGAGGTATTGCCTTCATTATCAATAAGAATATTTCAGTATCTATTCTGATTTATAGTGCTGTGAGTTATAGGATAATATCTATATGAACAGAAGAAAAATCTGGTAATATGACCATTGTTTAAATTACACACAACTGTCTAAAGCCAAAGATTGGAAAATTGAGAATTTTTACTACCTTACAGAACCCAAAATTTATCTAATGAGTAATTAAGGTTCTTTAATAATAAGTAGTAACAGGAATGTAAAAGGTAAAAACTAGAAAAAAAATGACACACAAAATATGTAATTTATTGTATCTAAAGGAATTGGCAGACACAGAAGAATTTCATGAAATCACATACGAGCAAGAGCATATGGTGAGGAGGGAAGAAGTTCAAGCTGCTTTGAAAGAAATAGCAAAAAATAAGGCCCCAGGAATAGATGGTATACCAATTGACATATTTCAGCTAACAGATGCTGCCCTGGATGTGACCACCAAGTTGTATCAAGAAATCTGGAGAAAAACCACTTGGCCAACAGACTGGAAGAGATCTATATTTGTTCTCATTCCAAAGAAAGGTGACCCAACAGAGTGTGGAAACTATAGAACAACATCATTGATTTCACATGCAAGCAAAATTCTGCTGAAGATTATCCAAAACCGACTGGAACAGCACATCAGCAGAGAATTTCCAGAAGTCTAGGCTGGGTTTAGAAGGGGTCGTGGTACTAGGGATATTGTAGCTAATGGCAGATCGATATTGGCAGGGAGTACCAGAGGAATGTATATCTGTGCTTCATTGATTATGCAAAGGCGCTTGACTGTGTGGATCATAACAAACTGTGGCTGACTCTGAGAAGAATGGGAATCCCAGAACACTTGATCATGCTAATGTG
>NW_006399872.1:7211116-7213697 GCF_000299155.1 Elephantulus edwardii
AAAGTCTGCTGTTAGGGACCTCTCTAAAGTTCTCAAGAGCAACGGTGTCTCTCTGGAGACAGAGGTGCATCTGGTACAAGCCATGGTCTTTGCAATCACTTGTTATGCATCAGAGAGCTGGACAATGACCAAGGAGGATAGAAGGAGAATTGATGCTTTTGAGCTTTGGTGTTGGAGAAGAGTCCTGAAGGTGCCATGGACTGCTAAGAGAACAAACAGATTCATCCTGGAGAGGGTTAGACTGGACTGCTCCTTGGAGGCAAGGACTCTGAGGCTTCGTCTGACATGCTTTGGTCATGTTGTAAGGAGAGACCAGTCCTTGGAGAGGGACATCATGCTTGGGAGGGTGGAGGGCAGACACAGGAGGTGACGGCCCTCTGGGAGATGGGTTGATTCGGTGACTGGGGTAATTGGGATGAGTGTATCAGAGGCAATGAGATTGGCACAGGACAGAGCAGAGTTTAGAGCTGTTGTACGCAGGGTCGCTATGAGTCAAAACCACTCGACGGAACATAACAACAACAACAACAACAAATACAGGTGGATTAAATCTATAAGCAGCTCCACAAGAATTGTTGTTGTTGTTGTTGTTAAGTGTCATAGAAAGGATTATGATACTTAGAGACCCTATGAAAAGCAGATCTTAACCCTGTCATCTGTGAATATTTGAGCCCCTTGTCACAGACATTGTATCAGTCCATTCAGTTGAAGATATCCCTCTCCTTAGCTAGCCCTCTATATTTTCAGGAATTATGTTCTTTTTTTGAGAAAAAGTCTTTTCTAACAACATCATCAAATATGTGAGATAAAGCTTCACCACCTTTGCCTTGAAGGATCAGTATATATTCCACATTTTCTAACACATATCTGTTTTTTCTTTTGCAACACAAAGGATGGTCAAGACTCTTTTCCAATACCACAACTCAAGTGCATAGATTCTTATACTTTTATCCTTATTCATTGTCCAGCTCTCATATATATAACAGGTTTATTGGAAATATGGTGGCTTTAATTAGGCTGACTTTAATCTTTTAACTGATATCAGTGCTCTTCAGGACCTTGGAAAAGTCCTTGATAGTAGATTTTCTCAATGTTACATATCTTCTGATCTCCTAATTGTGTGTACCAAGCATGTTTCTTGTGGATCCAAGTAAGATGAAATCATTGATTATTTCAATCTTTTCTACATCTATTATGATATTATCTATTGGCCCAGTGGAGAGGATTGTTGTTTTCTTGATATTGAGTAATCCATATTGAAGGTTTTAGTGTTCAATTCCATGTGCTAGGCTGTCAGGAGAATAAACCAATCTATTTTTGAAGAACCACAGCCAAAACCGCACCTTAGAAACAAGATAATAAAATTTATTCTCACATGCTTTGGTCACATTATCAGAATATGCTAGTCCCTGGAGAATTATATCATGCTTGTCAAAACAGAGAATCAGCAAAAGAGAAGATCATTAACAAAGTGGACTCCAACAATGCACAGCAGAGGTTTGTGAGGATAAGGCAGATTTGTTTTCTATTGGGTATGAAAGCAATGCAACCTGAATAATAACATTGTGTTTAATTCTTGTTCGTAAGTGCTGTTAAGTCAAGCACGACTCAGTGTGATCCTATGAACAAAAAACCTGAACCTTGTTCTATAACCGTTGTCATTTCTCTACATTCATAGAATTTCCAGAGGCATATTGTTAGGAAGTAGATACCGCTCCACCAAATGTTTGTCCATGAAGGGTAACCATTATGACATTTGACACACCAGTGGTACAGCATTCAGCATCTCAGTAATCCCAAGTTTCTTCAGGACAGCAAATTGACAGACCAGTACTATATCACTTAGAAGAATCCTCATCCCAAACACAATTGTTGTTGGTTTACGTACTGTCAAGTCGAAACAACCAATAACTGATCAATTATGTTAGCCAGTTTTCAGAGGCAGGAAATTGCATGGGGGAGATTCATATTATAAGCATTAGTAGGTTGAAATGCACTTGCATTGTTCATCTTTATCCCACAGAACAGCTGTTGGATTCTTACCACTTAAATTTTAGTTGATAGCACAATTCCTTACCTCTAGGCCTCAGAAAAGGACTTGATGTTAAGAAGGATGGAGGGCTGGTGAAGGAGAAGATGACTCTCAACCATGTGGATTTACATGATGACTGCTGGAATGGGCCCTTTTGTGTCATGAAGTGTGAGGATGACACAGGATAGAACAGAATTAAGGTCTTTGTTCATAGGATCGCTATGAGTTGTATTCAATTTGACAGCACCTAAAAACATCAACAGGCTGCCAGAGCTCACTTAGTAAAGTGTAAGGTCAGTAAAAAGAAAGAAGACTCTCAAGTAGATGGAGTAACACAGCAGCTGCAACAAGCTTACCCGTACCTGTGTTTATGGGTGGTGCTGGAACATCAGGCTTTGTTTCTTTTCCCTATAGGACTGCTATGAGTCAAAGTTAACTTGATGACAACAACAACCAAACTTAGATTATTATTAAAGAATTTAGTTAACTTTGGAGGAAGGATTGAAATATTGACAGTTTCCTTGTAGCAGTAACCAAAAAAGAATTATT
>NW_006399872.1:7215039-7218215 GCF_000299155.1 Elephantulus edwardii
ATAGATATATTCTAAAATACAAAAGCAAAAATATAGCCAATAACATTAACAAAAGCATTCAGCCAACAAAGGGTACTAAGAAATAAACTGGCAATTTCCAGACAGTAATAGCAAATGGCTTTAACCCCCCATTTATTGAGACAGCCAGCATGAGGCTCTACCCATCTCCACAGAGTGGAGCAATAATATTGAGGCTGTCAATATGCTGCTAGAAGAAAAAGAATGAAAGGGGGGGAAGTCAATGGATCCAAGAGTTTGATATGCTGAGAAACAAGAAACCAACTGTGGCTACAATTTTTGTCATTCTTTAACAGAGGTAAAATCTGAAACCTGTGATTACACACTGCTGGTGACATTCTGACTGAAAAAGCCTCTCAGTATGAGAATTACTAAGTGCCTCTTCCCTGAGAACAAACGTGAAGCAAGAGATAACCTAGCATTTCAGACCATATCACCTCCTTCAGGAAGAACATTAAAGAGAAAGAAACTCAGTCAGGACTACAGTGTGCTTAAAAAGGAGAAACAGAAATAAAACATGTGAAACATCTCTAAGTGATCTTTACGTAAATGTGTAGACAATGCTAGTTAGAGAATATGTATAGTTATCCCCTATTTGTGGATGTGTGAGTGTGGATGTGCGTTGTGTGATTTCCACATGTTTTTCTCTTTCAAAACAATGTTTTAAGCAAATGGCGACAAAATTGTAATGAATTACAAATGCAATTCACACTCATTTTAAGTTTATAAATGTTTGGTTCTCTGGGATTAAGGTTTTGTGTTAAAATGATTAGGACAAAGAAAGTATGTGTGTGTGTCTTGGTGTTAAGGAATTGTGCTGCCAAACAAAAGGTATGTAATTCAAATCCATAGAGAAAAAGATGTCACATGGCAATCTCTTCCCCTGTGACTTACTGTTTCTGAAAACCCATTGGGAGGGGGAGGGTCAGCTATGGGTTAGTTTCAACTCGATGGTACACAACAACAATCCATTTCCAAAAAAGCTTGCCTTCGTAAACTCTATGAACTGGGGGAAAGATGAAAGTTTTATGTTCAAGACTTCTGTTCACAGTGTCCCTATAGGTAGTCAACAACTCTACAACACTTAACAACATACACACACACACACACACACACACACACCGCCTATATATAGATATATAGATACAGAGATAAATATAAATATAAATATAAATATATAGACATAGATGTAAATATCCTTTTCTTGTTTTTACTTTCCTCTCTGTTTTTGTAATGACGTTTTACATTCTTCTTGGATAATATCCTTGATATCATTCCACAAACCACCATCTGGGCTTTGATCATTGGTGTTTAATGCTTCACACCTATTCCTAATGATCTTAAAATTCATATGGAATTGATGCAAGATAATATCTTGGTTCTTATGGACTTATTTGAATTGTCTTTAGCCTCAATTTGAACTTGCATATGAGTAATTTATGGTCTGACCCACGATCTGCCCCTAGCCTAGTTTTGACTGCCAATATTGGATTCTCCATTGCTTCCACAAATACAGTCAATCTGATTCCCATGCAGCCCATCAGATGAGATCCATGCTTAAAATTCAATTATTCTATTTCCAGACTCATTTTTATCACCAAGCCCATATTTTCCAACTGCTGTCCCTTCCTTTTTGTTTCCCACTTTTGCATTCCAGGTACCAATTATCATTAACACATCTTGATTGCATGTTCAGTCAATTTCAGACTGTCAGATTTGGTAAAAATTTCAATTTTTTCCTCTTTGGCTCCAGATGTAGGAGTGTATATTTGAATAATAGTGAAGTTAACAATTCTTTCTTGTAATGCATAGGAATATAATCCAATCTTGCACAACATTGTTTTCTCAGGATAGAACTTGAAATTGACTTTTTTACTATGACTACAGCACCATTCTTCTTCTTCTATTTTTCATTCCCAGCATAGTATACCATATGATTATCTGAGTCAAAGTGGCCAAAGCTGATCTGCCTCATCTCACTAATGCCTAGTATATTGATATTCATGTGTTCCATTTCATTTTTAACAATTTCTTGTTTTCCATTCAAGCTATGTACATTCCATATTTCAATTATTAAGCAATGTTTGTTACTGTTTTCCTTAGTTTCAACTGACTTCCAATTTGGGCTTTACCACTACACTGCTATCACTCGTTTCTTTAGTGTTTATAGAGGTTTCAATGGTCTGTAAATTAAGAAGTGGATGACCAATCCTGTTCCTAGTCAGTCAAATTCAAACTACGGTTGAGTCAGAACCGACCCATAGCTGACTCACTGGTGAGTTTTCAGAGGCAGTTAATTGCACAGAAGAGTGTCCATCCTTGTAGTGTGGAGCAGCAAATGGCCTCGAACTATGTGCCTTTGGATTGCAGCACAGCTTCTTGTCATTAGAACACCAGAGCTGATATGGATACAGAGAGAGAGAAAGAGAGATATCTCTGTGTCTCTGTCTCTGTCTCTCTCTCTCTCTCTATATATGTGTGTGTGTGTGTGTGTGTGTGTGTGTGTGTGTGTGTGTTTTCTATCAAGATATGATGTATAATAATTATATTTCCATGTCTGCTAGTCTGTGTTCTATTGTATTAAGGTTTTTGAAAGCCTGTTATTTTGAAAGTGGATAGCCAATCCTTCTTCCTAGTCTGTCTTAATTTGAATGCTCAGATTTAGAACAGTATCTTTTTTTTATCTTACAGACAAGCATTTTACAGAAAATAGCAGATGAAAGACATTCCCCCAGTTATAGAAGTAACACATAGATTCAGTGTTGCCTCCACACTTGGTGTGTATATCTTGGCCCATCTCTTTCCCAACTCCATCGCATTCCCTTCCACTACCACCTAGGCCATTTAATACCTCTATCCCAGAGCAGGGAAACATTGCATGGTTCAAAACGGGGAAGGGTGTATGCCAGAGATGTGTTCTGCCTCTATACCTTTTCAACTTGTATCAGGACAGATTATCTGGGAGGCTGGACTCTGAGAAGAGAAATGTGGCATCAGGATTGGTGGAAGATTTATCAACAATCTGCATTATGCAGATGACATAACCCAGCTTGCTGAAACTGAAGAGAACTTGAAGCACTTGCTGCAGAGGGTCAAGGACTGCAGCCTGCAATATGGATTGAGGCTCAATGTCAAGAAGACAAAGATTCTCACCACTG
>NW_006399872.1:7218777-7219291 GCF_000299155.1 Elephantulus edwardii
TTGGAGAGGGACATTATGGTGGAGGGACGGTGCAGGAGAGGAAGGCCCTCTATGAGGTGGATTGATTCAGTGACTGAGGTAATCAGGATGGATGTATCGGAGACAGTGCGATTGGCACAGGATAGAGCAGGGTTTAGGGCTGTTGTACATAGGGTCGCTATGAGTTGCAAGCGACTTGATCACACATAACAACAGCAACATCCCTACATCCAGGCCTTGATATGATGGCTTAGGTCTCAAACCTTCTGGGTTTCTGTGATTCCTAACACCTCATACTCCTGCCAGTCTCTTATGTTGTGGCCAGTATCTCTTAAGTTTAGGAGTCTCTAAATAGCAGGTGCTAGTATCAAAGAAGACTTCCTATCTTAAATGGTTCCGAGGAAATGTCTATGTCTTGAACTTCTGCTCCAGGACTAACTTCTTGTGGTAAGTGTATCTCTCTTCTCTTCTCTTCTCTTCTCTTCTCTTCTCTTCTCTTCTCTTCTCTTCTCTTCTCTTCTCTTCTCTTCTCTTC
>NW_006399872.1:7219460-7222877 GCF_000299155.1 Elephantulus edwardii
TATATTGCTGTTGTGGTTGTGTACTGTAAAGTTGGAACCAACCCATTGTTGACCTTCTGGTGGACTTCAGAGGCAGTTAATAAAATGGTAGGAAATTGCTCATCCTTCTCCCACAATATTCTATGTAATATATATGGATATGTGTGTGTGTGTATGCGTGTACAGTGGTGTACACACACACACGCACTCTTAACATTACACACACTAGAAAGAGATAATCTATCTATCTATCTATCTATCTATCTATCTATCTATCTATCTATCTATCTATCCATCTTAAGCCCACTGCAATGGACTCAGAAACAATAGCTGAATCTTCAGCATGTTTTTAGAGTTTTAAATCATATAGGAGATAGCCCATGGTTTTTTGTTTTTTCCTGAGGAACTGCTGCCAATTCTTTTGGTCGTAGAGAATGAGAGAGTATACTTAAGAGAGAAGATTTTAGAGTATAATCTAATGTAGAATTCTGGCCGTGTCATATAAAATTTTTTCAAACTTGTGTTCATCATGTTCAGTACAATTAAAACCACATTGTTTTGAAAATTAAGTGGCACGGGCACTAGGATGCGTTTAAATGGTGCTTGACACATAGAATACTCAAAACATCATGAGTATTTGTAGCAAACGTGTCAATTTTCCTGCACATGATTTTTAGTTGTCTGGTAGTTACAATGTGATGTCATTTGCAGTTATGTAATAATGTATTTATCTCCTATTATAGTGATCTGATAGAATTAACCAAGCACAATTGAATTGTTGTGAGGAGAGTTTCTACGGAATATGACCTGCAGAAGATAAAAGGAGAAGCAAGTAAAAAATAAAGCAACCATAGTACCACCTAGAAAGGATGACATAGGATAGAAAATTGTTTTGGGGTCCCTGTGCTGCAAATATTCTAGACCCAGAGTTTATTGATACCAAGACAGATAGGGATCTACAAGGAACATGGCTCAGAAGTGTTGAAAGGAGTCATTAGCATTACCATTGGAGGGAACAGAACAAGTGCTTCCTCTAGAATTGATCACCTTAATTTGAATTTCTGATATCTTAAAATAGGAGCAATTAAATTTCTGTTTATTAAAGCCATCTACTTGTGGTATTTATGTTCCAGGGACACCAAATAGCTATGATATGGGTGAAAGATGATAGTAATAGAAAAAAAACACACCCAATAGAGCAATGACGAAAACAATGAGTAATAAATAGGTATGTTACTTTATAATGTCTGAGCAAGAATTGTTATCTGAAGCAGCACCCAAGGAAAAAAAAATATATTTTTCTATTCTTTACTGGAGACATTAAAATAACTGCAGCAATGGGACCCAGTGTGTCTGAGATAGTGAGGATGATGCAGTATAAGGCAAGATTCAGGATTCACGGTTTTTATTGGGATGCTATGAGTTATCCTTGACTCGATGACACCTAACAACAACAACAATCTTTGAGTCAATTCCAACACACAGAAACCATATAGGACAGAAGATAACTATTCCACAGGATTTCAGAGGAAGCACTGGTGGCCTGGTTCATAGGGAGTTACACTGCTAACCCAAACGTCTTGCTTCTCCTATGATTCAAATACACTATTGCCTCTTTGACAGAAAAATGAATGGGCTCCTTTTGGGTAATTTATAGTCTCAGAAACTGATGGAGGCTCAGCTATGTGTTAGAACTGACTTGAAGGTATTGAGAGATATAGAGAGAGATAATTTCTGAAACTATAAGGTTTGATGAAGCAAACTGCCTCTTTTCTTTACTGCAGAGTGCCCGGCGGGTCTGAATCAGCAATCTTTGGTTATTTGTTGTTCTTCGGTGCCATCAAGTCAAGCAAAAGTCATAGAGACCCTATGAACAACAGACCTGAACACTACCCAACCCTGTGACATACTTGCCATACCTGCTATACTTGAACCACAGTTCATTGAGAGTCTTCTTTTTCATTGACTGACCATCTTCCTAAGAATTATGTCCTTTTCCAAGGATTAGCCTATTCTAAACACATTCCTAAAGTATTATTTCATTCACCCCTCCCTAAGGCACACTCTGGATTCACTTTCACCAAGAAACCCAAGTACAATATATTAAGCTACTATGACTTCTTTGATATTTGTGGTATTCCTGAAATAGTTGCCTTACAAGTAGTTGCTGATTTGGTTTTCTTTAGAGCAGTTGCCTTCAAGTCAATTACGATTCGTGGTAAGCCCATATGTGTTAGAGTAGACCTATGCTCCACAGAGATTTTAATGGTGGGTTTTGGTTTTGGAATAGATCATTAGATCTTTCTTCTAAGGCAGCTCTTGGTAGAATGCAAATTTTTCCTTTCCCACTAGCAACTGAGCTTGATAACTGCAGCAACTACAGCCTCCTGAACTTTAAAAAATAAATCCTCAAACAACCAAAGCTCCCATTAGCTCTTGACTCCAACTGCCATTGAGTTTCAAAAGTTATGAATTGTAACAAGAGGCAGCTGCCCTTTTTCCCCACTCAGAAGTTGCTAGTAGATCTTCTGATTAGCAGTCAAACATTTAACTTCCTGTGGTTGAATCTCCATTGGGTTTCCAGAGTTGACAATCACAGAGAAGGGAGGAGATTACCCATCTTTCTTCCATGGAATCTTTGTTGGATTCCAATCAACAGGTAGGCCCAAACTTTGGTCAGCAGAGCAACATTCTATAAAGTATACAAAAAGTTGGGATGAGGATAAGGAAGAGATGCTTGATACAGTGAAGGTGGGATTGTTGTGTTTCAGGTTGGTTTGTTGTTGTTTTTGCCAAATTTTCAAGTTCAGGTAAATAAGAAATGTTCTCACCTTCAAATCGTAAATTACTAATTTAGAGATCTTTGAGAGAAAAAGGGATTTTTTTTAAGGACATTACTACTGTAATCCAGTCAGTTAGATCAGAACTCTAGGAACACTCCTTCAATCTCTGAAGCTGTAAATCTCAACCTGAGGAGACTCACCATCTTTCTTCCCACAGCAGCCAGTGGATATGAATTGTGGGCTTTTGATTAATAATGCAATGCTCTTATTTCCCAGACAATAAAACAGACCATGAGCTTTTGTTTGGTGGGGCTTTAAATTCATAGCAATTTTTTTAAACTGTAAATTGCAACAAGAGTAGAAAATAAATTATAGAAGGGACTTTAAAAATCTATTAGAAATTTATAAATTTAACCTCAAACTCAAAATCCATTACTGTTGAGTAAATATCACTTATAGCCAGCCCTCCAGCAGGTTTCCAAAGACAATAAATTAAGTGCAAGGAAGGAGATTGTTTTTCTTTCTCCATCAGATCTCTTGGTGGATTCAAACGGCTTGCCTTATGTTGGCAGTGCAACTCATTACCCATTATACCATTAGATGCAAATCAAGACAACCATGAGATATCATCTCACTCCAGTAAGACTAGCAAAAT
>NW_006399872.1:7223652-7234186 GCF_000299155.1 Elephantulus edwardii
AAAAAAAAAAACAAAGGAAGGTCAAAAGGAAATATTTTTAAAAGTATAATCACTCTTTCCAGCAAATGTTCGTTTCTGACATCCAGTTTTTGCTTGAAAATAGAAACAGAATGTATGACCTAGAATGGGACAATTAGAGCTTAAGTAAGAGGTAATAAAGAAAATCAGGATGAAAAAGTGAAGAGGGAAATGGGGCTAGATAGTGTTAAGACTGAGAAAATGAACCAGCTGAAAAATGCATGCAAGATAAAGTCCCTGAGCAGTTTCACTTCCTCTAGGTGCCCTGCAGAGCCAAACCCTGGCCTTGCAGACTCAGCTAGGGGCTTGGCTGGGTTTCCGTAAACTTATGCCCTGGCCGCCCTGGTGGGAAGACTGAACCAGGGCATGACCTAAAGAAGAACTCGTGAAGAGTCACTCCGGTCCCGAGTTACAGGCTCTTTGGACACTTTTGACAAGCCTGTGGTTTCCGTCGCTGCAATGCTCCCCACAGTCCCAGGAAAGGGGGAATGGAGTCAGGACAGGCCACCTTGTGGCCCAGCACCTCCAGGTGGGTGGTTGCACATTTGACGAATCTGTATGGGGAGGAGGCTGGATCCCTCAGGTTCAGCCTTTTGGGACAAATATGGAATACAGGGGACATCCATTAGACAATAACTGTACTTGTGTCACTGCGCCTTCTGGACCAGGACCTCATCCATCAGCTATTTTCTTTAATTCGTGTTGCAGCCCAGAGGATTCTGTTCCACTAAGTGGGCTCATTTTTTGTGTTCTGACTAACACCCTGTTACGAATGTCCACACCTTTTCCTTAGGTGAGACTTTCTAAAATATTCAGGAAAGGCTCTTCTAGTTCTCAAATCTCCATAGAACAGATACTAAAATTATACTCTCATTTTAAATTCTCTATGTACCTTGAAGCCACTTCTTAAAATGCTATTATAAATATCTTCTAGTCCTAATGTACAATTGCCAAAATTGCCATTTATGTGCTTGTTTTACAAAAATCTACTAAACAAATTACTAGGACGCATGATGTATGCTTACTAGGTAGTTACTGTATGTAGAGTTTCAGCCATCACCTTCTATTTGCACTCAGAATGCTTTGTTAACTTGTTGAAAAGGTTGAGGAAAGTAAATATGATTGAACACATAAGTGGAGATGTATTTAAATGAATTTTTTAAGAGTTTAAGTGGACCTAAGGCAGTTTTAGTAAGTTATTCTTGCAATATTTCAAATACAATTGGGGAATTCTTTCATGATTATGTGTTTTGTTTTGAAGGGGGGGAAAGATCATTTGGATGTAAATGTTAAGGGTTGCTTGAACTCACTAGTCACTGCACCAGATAAAGAAGATTAGGTAGCCTTGAAAACCCTATGGTTCCTGCTCTACATTTTCCCCTGAAAAGTAGCTAGGTATCTTCTGTAAGGATGGGTTGTTTTGTGTTTTTAAGATGCATGGTGGTAAGAAATGTAACAAAAAAAGTTGTTATGATTCATATAGTATTAATTTAACAAATAAAATTAAATCTCTCATAATTTACCAGAATTTCCGTTTATGTAATGCCATTTTTTACTTGAGCTATTTCTTTTAGAGATCTTTAAATACATCATTATCTTATTCTGTTATTTAAAATGAGATTATATTTATGACAATGCAAAATGAGAAGGAAGGAATTAGAACCCATAAAATGTTAGCATGTTAACATTTTAAATATTGATCATTGGCATTCGTAAAAACTGTGACTCTTATGGGTTACAGAAGAACACCTTTGATAATGTCTATCCATAAGGCAACCATGTCTTTTGAACCTTGAGCAAGTTGTAACTTTACCTTAATAAATTAGCTAAATATTTCAAACTTCTTGACCTGAAAGCTGAGCCAGAATTTGGCCTTAACTTCACTTGGTACTCAAGTAATACTAAGTTTTATGAAAATGCTGGTGGTATGGGGAACATCTTTTAAAACCCTGTCAAGTATTCTTCTCCTGTTTGTTACCACAATATTCCCTCGTCCTCTTCCTTTGGTTGTTCTTGATATCATTTGCCTTAACTATTTGTATATTTTGCCAGGAAATAAAAACTTTAATGAGCACTTTTCACCCCCCTATTAACCCATGGCTTAATATATGGTCTTTTAAGAAAACCAGTTTAATTAATTTTTTTGTCTTTCCTTTGTTTTATCTGTTTGTTTGTTTTTTGGTGAGACCTCCATTTCTGGTGTGAATCTGTTTCTTCACAGCATTGTAGATTTCAGCTTAATGAAAACAATTATTGTTCATCAAGTACATTTCATCCCAAGGTGAACTTGTATACAGCAGAAAAGCTGCCTTTTCCTTTGTCACCCTCATCATTGATAATATATTCAAGTCCATCCTTGTGACTATTTTGCTTCTTAGTCTCACCTCCAGTATCCTGTATCCTAATTGGCCTTGTATTTAACAAAACATTATGTTTAACTCTTGTTATCAATAACCCTGATGATGTGTCCCAAGTAAATTATTAATTGTTTTGAATCATTTATGACTTGTGGAGACCTCATTTCATCAAAAGTAATGAAAATTGCTCAGAACAGGGCAATGTTTTCTTATGTGATAAATGATGTTGAAAAGTGACAATGACCTCCCTGTGTCCTATTTTCCTTTCTTTTAAATTCCTCTTACAATTTTCTGTATTAGCATTTCCAATTCCTTCTTTTGACATAATTTGCACTTAATATACAAGATATTTTGAGTTGGAATTTTATTTAATCTATTTACCTCACCTTTTTGTTGTCGGATTACATTTTTTTTAGATTTAGTAAACCAACAAGGTTTCAAATCTTAGAAGATAATGATTTTTTTAAAAAACCTTTCTTTTCATTTGCTTACAAAGCTCATATACAAACATTGCATAATTAAAAGAAAGTACATCTAAGTATTTTTTAGAGTACTATAAAATTTAAAGGCTCTTTATACTACACACTGGGCTGCTAATATGTTTGAAAGTGAAATAAAACCCAAAGGAGAAAAATGAAGCCTGTTGTTCCCATTACAATTTATAGCCTGGGAAATTCAATGGAGGGTGACTATGATGGAGAATTTACTTGTTGGTGATGGGACTGATTTTGGTTAGTATGTGTGAAGAAATTTGTCTGCAGTGTTACAATTCCATACTGAGGACAGTGTTCTATGGTGAAACTGCCTATTTATTGACTTGAGGGTGGGAATTTAATGAATGAAGTAATCAAACTTTTACATGAAAATTTAAAGGGTATGGATTTCCTACTGTCAGATATTGATATATCCTTGAGGAAAATATTATGGCTAAGACCCCTGAGATGAGAAAAAGAATCTACAATGAGAAGAACTAAGGATAGATTTATTAATTAGTGGAATCTTAAGCTGGAGGAGTTACAGAAAAGTATAAAACTAGAACTAGATCATTGTTTTCCTGTATTAAACAGTATATGTGTAAAAAAGAAATATAAAACTGAAAATTATGGAATATGTTTTAAAATTATGAGATGCAGAGTATGTTTTAGCAAGATATTTACTGCTAGATTTAAAAAAAGCTTCCCTTGAAAAATGAGAAACATCATTCTTATAAAATGTTTTAAAAATTTGGTACCTCACATTATAAGAATTTAAATAACTGTTACCTACTCATATCCGTTGCAAGTGCAATTTTATTGCTTTCTTTATAGATATAACTATGGAATAAGAATAGAAAAGAACATATTGTAGAAGTCACTTTTATTACTGTTATAGTTTCTAAACATACAGAATGATATCTAAGTTAAACTGCAGACGTTGAGGTAATAGAACTTGTGAAAATATAAGGTATTTGATGGAATTAAACTACTTTTGTATCAATTTTTAACCCAGATAAAAATGACCCCTTAGGTATTTATCATTGAAAAAAATTGTTTTTGTTGTTTGTACGTGCTACACATTTACATATCTAGAAAGACCACTACCCTTTGTAATTGTAAAAAGTTATTAATCAATGTCTATAGTATTTTTTTAATTTTTCTACTAGTTTACTTACAAAATTCAAATACAAATTTGACCAGATTCTTTAAATTTCCCTCCCCCTCCCCCATCAAATTGTGCAACCCAGAGATTAATGCCCCCTGCTCCCTGCACATCCACATCCCTCTGCTTCCAGCCTCTCCCACCCATCCTGGACCCTTATATTCATTCTACAATAATAGTTTTATACAGTATTTATTCTTATGTGACTGAATTAGTTCACTCAGCATAATACTATCCAGTTCCTCCAAAGTTAGGTAACAATTTACAAATTAATGCTTCTGCGTGCTACATAGTATTCCATTGTGTGACTGTACCATAATTTCTCAATCCATTCATTTGTGGTTGGACATTTGGGCTGTTTCCATGTTCTTGAGATGGTGAATAATGTTGCTATGGACATTGGTGTACAATTCTCAGTTTGTGCCTCAGTTCTCATATTCTCAGGGTATATTCCAAGTAGTGGAATAGCTGGGTCATATGGAATGTCCATGTTCGGCTTTTTGAGGAAGTGCCAGACTGCCTTCCAGAATGGTTGTACCATTTTACAATCCAACCAGCAATGTATAAGAGTTCCTTTCTCACCACATCCTCTGCAGCATCTATTACTTGTTGCCCTCTTAAACGTTGCCACTCTTCCTGGAATGAGATGGTACCTCATTGTGGTTTTGATTTGCATCTCTCTTATTGCCAGATTTGGAGCATTTCTTCATGTGTCTATTTGATATTAGAATATCTTCCTCTGTGAAAATTCTTTCCATGTCTTTTGCCTATTTTGTAATTGGGTTATCAGACTTTTTCTTGTGGAGGCCCGGGAGTATTCTATAAACTTTTGTTTTAAGACTCTTGTCTAAGATGAAATTACCAAATGTTTGTTCCCAGTCTGTAGAAATCAATGTCTCTGGTCTTTTATAGGATTTTCTTTGTGTGAGGCTTATTAAAATAAGTTGTGCTTTATTATACTATGTGCCATATTTTTTAAACTCTTCTGTCAGTTTTCAGTACTAGCAAATACAGTTGATTCATTTTCATATGATTTCAACATTATAAAAAAGTCATATTGAATTAGGATTTTATTTAATATGTGTTCTATTTTTTTGCCAGGATTATGTCTTATTTAGATTTAATAAACTAATAAAATTTAAAATTGTAGATGATAAAGAGTTTATATTACAATTAATTATTAATTGTCACTATTGGAAAAGTGAATGAAATAAATGAAAAATCTACTTTGTCTTCAATTAATTAAATAATTTTTACATCTCTGTTAAGTCTTTCAATACAAGGATAGGACTTTAATTATAAATAAACAGGCTGATTAATGATCAACAGTATATGTTGCCTGGCTTTGTATGGCTTTGTTATAGCACGCAAAGTCCTCCTTTCCTCTCAAAGAATAGCTGATTGGACTGTTGTCAGAGAAATCCTCTTTTCCTTTCAAAGAACAGCTGATTGGACTGTTGTCAGATAAATGTTAATGTTTCATCTGGCATACATGCAACGGAGACTGGAAGCTAAATGGACTCATGTACAAGATAGATGGAATGGCAAGAAGAAAAGATGAAAGAATCAGGGAATACTGAGTTATCGAAAATTACTTCAGCGTCTTTCCAATTCCATACCATCAAAGTCCCAGTTGCACTTGTTTTTCTTATTTTTCTAGTCTGTGAAAGTGCTTGTTCTATTCTTAGAATTACTTTATCTTTACATGAATTAATTTGAATAAATTTCTTTTCATGAAAACAAGAAAAAATATGGTCTCAGGTAACTTTCTCAAAACTTCCATTTCTTCTCTTTTGTGAAGTTAATGCTGTTTTTAAAACTATGCCTCCTTTGTCTTCTTTTGAACAATATTCAAATTAAGAATTATGACCCAAGTCTGAAAAAAGTGTGTCTTTAGTAATAGGTCCTTCTGATAGGAATATGGAACTTTTGGTTGTAGCATCTCTAGGAAGTTGGGGTGCTAAATCAAAGGTGGTGCCTCTCTGGCAGTTCAAATCTCCCCGCAGCTCCACAGGGGAGGGATAGTCAATCTCCTCCCATGCTCTTTACAGCCTCCTGAAAACCCACTGGAGGGTCAGCTCTGTTGTTGGTTACAATATTCTTTAAGTCTTCAGACATGAAGTTCCTAGAGTTGTGAGTAAATAATCCATTCAAAGTTAATATAATTAAATTAAATACTGTTATTAAGGAAGCACGTAGTTTGAGGGATGTAATTATAAATTATAACAAGAATTTCTTTTTACACATTCTTGATAGTCTATTTTTAGTTCTATGAAAAATTTAGAACATGTTGTTGTCGTGTACCATGGATCTGGAACTAACCCATAGCTGACCTTCTGGAGGGTTTCTAGAGGCAGTCAGTCATTCACACGGGAGGAGATTGCGCATCCTTCTTCTGCAAAACAGCTTGTAGATTCGAACTGCGTCCTTTCAAGATTGCGGGGAGTGATAGAAAAGAATGCTTATGACATTTATCTAACTAAAAAAGAAGAGGAATAAGAGTTTATAAGTTTTTAATATTTACTGTTTTCTCACTTCCCTGGCATATAAAAATATTATTGACAGATTATTATGAAAGTTTTATATACTATCCTTGAATTAATAACAATATAAAGCAGTAATAATAAGTATTTTTCTTCTGTGATTGGTCCTGGATCAACATACTCATCAATGGTAAAATAGAAGTGACTATAGTTATAGAACAGGGTTCAGGTTTTTTGTTCATAGTGTCGTTATGAGTCATGCTCAACTTAACGACAATTAACAACAACAGAATCGAAAGCATAATATTTGCTTTAAATTTCAAATAGTATGTTAAGAATTGTATTAATAATAACCTTGGAAAGTAAAATAAGAATACAGAGTACTCTTGGTTAACCAAGGAGCCTGAGTGACACGGTTAAACACTGTGGCTTGCTAATATAACAATGGTATATAACCTGCTAACTTCTCTACAGGAGAAATATGTGGCAATCAGATTTTGTAAATATTATGGTCTTGAAACCCTATGTGACAGTTATACTTTATACTGTAGAAGTAATATGAGTGCTCTGGTGGCCTAGTGGCAAGAAAATGCACTGCAATCCCAGAGGTACATGGTTCAAATCCACCAGATGCTCTGCTGAAGAAGGAGGGGCAGTCTCCTCTTGTACCAGTCAGATCCGTTTTGACAGTACAAACACACAAATAATAAAACAAAAATTAAAAAAAATTAAGTAATATGAGTCAGAATTGACTCCAAGAAAATAAGTCAGGGCTTTGCCCTGGTTAAATGAAAAAAGAAATCCAAATCAGTGAAGTACAGGTGTAATCAACTAAGGGGAATAATGCAAATAAAGAAATGAGGCTCTGAATTACAAAACATTTCCAAGTAATGAGAAGATCACAGTCATTGTGTTGAAAGGAGTAAGAAGGAAAGGAGGAGGGGAAGCTGGAAAACAGAAACTAAAATACTTTAAAACTGGCATGTCTAATAAGCTTATTGTTAGAGTCATTTAGTCTGTTCTCACTCAAACCAATTCTAATGCACAACAGAAAAAAACCACTCTTTGGTCTTGCAATCTCTTTATAATTGTTGCTTTTTGCAGCCATCGCATTGAGTATGTCTGCTAAGTATAGTTGTTAGCTCTTAAAGATTTTGTAACATGCATGAAATGACCAGTTTTCTGCATTTAGAAAATGAAATGAGTTGCTATTAGCACAAAGATTTGGAACAAAACAAAGTGGAAGTTGGTGAAAAATGTGGCAATTAAGAAACCTTTGAGTCATTTCTAATTCTTTGTAACTCTATGTATGACAGAGTAGAACTGTGCTTTATGAGGTTTTCAGGCCCAGTGTTTTGTTTTTTTAAAAACAATGTATTCTTATTTTATATTAGTTTGCTTACAAAGTCTGTATACCCTGTGTTTCACATTATTCTTCATTCATATTATGCTTCATACAATTATTCCCATGAATTATGTTTTATAAAATATATTAACATTGGACCTTGACCATCATTTCCCAATCTTTTCAGGCCCCAGATCCTTCCCGCTTACTTCATCCCCTCTCTCCACCCACAAAATTGTTCAACCCTGTGGTTTCACCCCTACTCATCCTCACCTCTCTGCTCCCACCCTTTCTTGCCTTGGGTCCTCATACATGTTTTACTAGTTATCTTTCTATTTCATACAATAGTGGTCTTCTGCAGTATTTGTCCTTATGAGATTGAGCTAGTACATTCACAACATCGAATACTATGAAGCATTCAGGAGTAACAATTTAAAAAAAAATACTAAATAACTTGAGAGAGATTGGAGATAATTATGCTGAGTGAGCTAACTCCTAGATGGTGTTGGGAAGAACTCTTTGCTTTTCTTTTGAAGTTCCTCTTTTGTTATTAAGTGTTGTTGAATTTCCTATTACTTGGTCACTATGACACAGGTGACTCGATGGCACAAAGCAACAACAATATAAGGACCCTTGTCCTAACCTGCACCAAACTTACAATCTCAGAGATGCTAAAGTTTATTGTTGCAGTCACTATGTCAATCCATCTCATTGAAAATCTTCTTTTTCACAGACCTTGTACTTTTCTCAGGATTTTAAAAATTTTTCTCCCTAAAGAATTGTTCCTCCAGATAGCATGTTGAAATTGTGTGAAATGAAGTTTTACCATCCTTCCCTGTCAGAAGCACCTTAGTAACACTTTCTCCAAATATGTATTTTTGTTCTTTTGGCAGTCCATGGTGCAGTCAATATTATTCTCCAATACCACAATTCAAAGGTATTGCTTCAGTCTTAAATCATAAACTTGTTGACTGGCTGTCAACAATACTATCATTTGTACAGTCTAATATTTTCAATAAAGAGTTTATTAACCAATAAAGAGAAGGCCAAATAGACCAACTTATTAAGAAATACCCCTCACTGGCCTTTTGTGGACATTAAAGATGTGAAGTGTAAGGGAGAAAAGTATGAAGAATGACTCTCAGATTTGGGTCATGAATAAGTAAAAGGCTCATAAAGTTGTCATTTAATCTTAGTGAAAGATTGAAGGAGGAGAAAAAAAAATTTAATAATGGATATGTTACATTTAGAATCCTTGAGAAATAATCACGTTGAGACGCCAAGTAGGCAATGTGATATGAAAATCTAGAGCTCATAAAGATATTTTAACCTGGATTTAGAAAATGAAGAATTATTAGGGGAGCTAAAATTCACTTAAAATAATGACAGTAAATAGAATAGCATTGAAAAAGGATGTAGAGTAGAAAGAAGGGTGATCCAAGGATGAGGTGACCAATATTATTTAGGAGATATTAAAAACAAAAATTCTAAAGAATATAGCAGCAAGAATTGAGGGACAAGAGTATGACAAACTCACTCATGTTCAAACTCACTCGTGTTCTAAGATATTAAGTATATCAAGGACAGAAAATAAGAAAGAGAATTGTCATGATGCAGCTTACAGATAACATCAGGAAAAATAGTAAGTAGTAATGAAAACAAAGGCCTAAGGGTCGCTATGAGTCTCAAGGGACTCGATGGCACACAACAACAACAACAACAATTAGAAGGTAAAGATGAGGATGTAAAGACATTAAAAACACAGTGATCAAACTGCAAAAAGATTGCCACAGCAGGAAGTGATGTGACATCAAGACTAGGGGGTTATGTCTTCCTCTTTTTATAGCATGATGATGATGTTCTCCTCTTGAGATTGGCCCTTCCTGATAGTCAGTATGTGATAGGATGTCTCACCATCCTTGTTATAAGGAGGACTTTGGCTTCTTCCAAGAAGTCCTGGTAGAGTAATTGCTTAGGTATTGTGCTGCTAATGAGAAATCAGCCATTCAAGTTCACCATTCTCTTCATGAGAGAAAAATAAACAGTCTACTCCCATCAAGATTTGCAGCCTCAGAAACCATGTAGAGGGGGTGTCATAACTCAGAACCAACTCCACAGGAATAATTATCTGTCACTGCCTATTATTTTTTCGTATAGTGGTGGCATAAGTTTTGGTGTGATGCTGAAGTTATGTTACTGGTATTTAAACACTAGCAAGGTCAATCATGCTGGACAGGTCTCAGACGAGCTTCCACCATCTTAATTTCAGCTCCACTGTTAAATACCGGGCCCTTGAAAGTCTCAGAAAAGACACTATAGGAACGTAAGACAACAAAACAAATTAAAAACACACCAAACCATTGCCATAAAATGATACAATAATGCCATTGGTGTCATACTAAAGAGGATTTTCTCTCATGAAAACGTTCAGAGAAATTCCACTAGTATTTCCGTTGATTATTTTTTCCTCTTTTCTTTTTTCCATGTTTTAGAGCTCCTCATTTCCTTCCTTGATGTTTTTTTCCCCCTTCTACTATGGATCTAATTGGAAAACAGCTGACAATTATTTTTATGAAAAGATGGTTGTTGTATGTGCCATGGAGTCACTTGCGACTCCTAGAGACCCTATGTACAACAGCCCTAAACTCTGCTCTTTCCTGTGCCAATCGCACCATCTCCGATACACCCATCCC
>NW_006399872.1:7237196-7238281 GCF_000299155.1 Elephantulus edwardii
TCATCTGCATAACACACATTGTTAATGACTGTTTCTCTAATCATGATGCCACTTTCTTCTTCACAGAGTTGACCTTCTCAAATAATTTGCTCAACATAAAAATTGAATAACTATCAAGACAGAATACAACCCTGATGCACTCCGTTCTTAATTTTAAATTATGTAGTGTTCTTGACGGCATGTAACAACAGTGTTCCCTTGATCTGTTTGCACAGCAGCCTTCTGGTCTAGGTATAGGTTTTGTGTAAGCCCAATTAAGTGCTCTAGGATTCACATTCCTCTCAAAGTGAGCCACAACTTGTTATTGTCCACACAGTCAAATGCCTTTACAGAGTAAATAAAGCATAAATAGACATTTTTCTGGTGTTATTTCATTTTAGTCAGCATCCATCTGACAACAGCAATGATATCCCTGGTTATTTTGTTGGTTTGTGATGTGTTGGAGCACTTAAATTATCAAAGCTAAAGGAGCTTTGTGACAGTAACTTAAGAAGGCTAGGGAAAGAATTGAGTTGCTTGTGGGCATAACTGAAAGATGCTGCCTTTGTTGAAAAAGTATCTGCATTATTTATAATCTTGAATTATAACCCCTTATTGCCTTAATGAGCTCTGGTGGCCAAGTTGGTGGTAAGGAAACTATGTGGCTAACCTGATGACATGTGGTTTTAATATATCAGCTGCTCCAAAAAAAATACGATGGGCAAACACCTGATAAGCTATTTGCTGTCTCTTAAAAACCGAAAGAGCCTAACTATGGTCAGTTCTAACTTAACAGCACCTAACTGCAACAACATAACTATTCCTACAATAAGCCTCGTAAGTTTAACTACAGTCTATGAGTTCTTTGTGATCATTGCAGTGAATTACTGAATCAGAAAAGTGTCTTAGGATCAATCATTTACTTACTTTGTCATGTATAAATATTTAAATTTCCTATAATATGTATTTTTTCTTAATTTATCGTGTGCCAAAGTATTTTGGCTATGGTTTTTCTTGCTGTTTAATAGGTTTTAAAAATGTTCATTGAAAAATCTACAACTAGGAGAGGATAAAATAGATGAATGGGACTTTCTAAGAATCAAATC
>NW_006399872.1:7238606-7244952 GCF_000299155.1 Elephantulus edwardii
TGTTGGTGGGAGTGTAAAATGGTACAACCCCTATGGAAGGTAGTATGATGCTTTCTCAAAAAGTTGCAAATAGAAATAAAATTTGATCCAGCAATTCCACTACTGAGAATATATCCTAAAGAAACCGTAACTGCCACCCAAACAGATATATGCACACCTATGTTTATTTCAGCTTTATTCACAATAGCAAAGAGTTAGAAACAACACAAGTGCCCATCAACAAATGAGTGGATAGAGAAGCTCTTGTATATTCACACAATGGAATACTGTGCAGCATTGACAAACAAGGAACTCATGAAATATTACCCAAAATGGTTGACCCTGGAGGACACTATGTTGAGTGAAACAATCTCAGTCACAAAAAGACAAATACTGCATTATTCCACTGTTATAAAAGAGGACTGACATGAGGGTTGTGGAAAGATTGTGAATGAGGGGATAAATAATGTCTACTGCATTGAAACAGATGAGGGAAAGAATTGTTTAAAAGGGGTATATGATTAGGTATTATTGTTATGACAGAAGTCCAGAATGAAGGCAGCATAGTGAAATGGACTTGGGGGGAGGGATTGTGTAACAATGAAAAATTTTTCTTTTTTTTTAATTCAAAGAGAAGAGCTATTTGGGGGGCAGGGAGATAAGTGCAACAGTGAATGAATAGAAATAAAAAAATGTTCATTGAGTCAAATATACTTATCTTATAGATAGATAGATAGATAGATAAATAGATAGATAGATATATGATGGTGTTTCTAGAAAACTTTATTTACAAAATGAGTGGTGGGCCAGATATGGCAGTAAGTGGTATTTCATTGACTAGCTATTGAATTTTGTATTTTCAATCATTTATTCATTTCAAATAGCTTTTTTATTTTTCAATAATTTGTATTTTAATTGTCATTTTAATTTTGGTTTACAGAAAAGTTAATTTTTCATTCATTCTTTGTTGCACATATTACCCCGCTGATTCCCTCCCTCCTCCCCCAGTTTACTTTTTAAAAAATATCCTTTCAATGTTGCACAATTACCTCCCATCTCTCCCTCACCACAATCACCTTTTCAACATAGCCCTTATTCTTGGCTGTTGTCATGCATATAATGCCTAATCATATATTCCTTTTAAATAGTTCTTTACTTCATCTGTTCCAGTCCAATATTCAGTATTTATCCCCTATTTTCTTACTTATCCCAAACCTCATGTCAGTCCTGTTTTACAATAATGGTGTTATGCAGTATTTGTTCTTTTGTAACTGAGATATTTCACTCAGTATAATGTACTCCAGGATCATCCATGTTGTATAATATTTTATGAGTTCCTTGGTTTTTTCAATGCTGTATAGTATCCCATTGTGTGAATACACCAAAGCTTTTCATCCATTCATGTGTTGACGGGCACTTGAGTTGCTTCTATCTCTTTGCTATTGTGAATAACACAACAATAAATATGGGTGTGAAAATAATGTTCAGGTGGCAGATCTGGTTTCTTTAGGGTATATTTCTAATAGTGGAATTCCTGGGTCAAATAATATTTCTATTTCCAACTTTTTGAGAAAGCACCATATTGCCTTCCATAGATGTTGCACCATTATATACTACCATCAGTAGTGAATAAGAGTTCCAGTCTCTCTACAACCTTGCCAGCATTTGTTGTTTGCTGCTCTGCTGAACTCTGCTATTGTTACTGGAGTGAAATGATATGTCATAGTGTTGATTTGCATCTCTCTAATTGCTAGTGATTTTGAACATTTCTTTTGGAGTTTGTTTGCCATCTGAATGCCTTCTTTGGTGGTCTAGTCATATCCTGAGCCCATCTCATGAATATGTTGTTTACCTTTTTTCTTGTTGAGGTGCTGGTATATTCCACAAATTTTAGATTTGGGTCACTTATCTGATATATCATTACTAAATATTTCTTTTCCCAGTCTGTGGCCTTCCTTTTTATCCTGTTGGAAAAGTTTTTTGACGTGTGTAGGGATTTGATTCTTAGGAGGTCCCATTCATCTAGTTTATTCTTTCTTGGTTGTATTCTCTTCTGCTTGTAGATTTTTCAGGATGCTTGGAAGACTGTTCATGTTGTGTATTATGGCTTCTAGAATTCTTCTAAGCTTTTCTCTGATGAATTTTATTGCCCTTGGTTTTACTTCTAAGTTTTTAATTCACTCTGAGTTGGGTTTTGTGTATGGTGCATAGTGTGTATCTTCCTTGAGTTTTCTACAGATAGTTTTCAATTTTGCCAACACCATTTGTTAAAGAGGCTTTCGTTTCCTCACTTAACTGATTTTATCTCCTTGTAAAAAATCAGTTCACCCTAGGTAGATTAACTGATCTCTGGGTTCTCAATTGTGTTCCACTGATCTCTATGCATCTGTCACTGTACCAGTGTCCACAGTGTCTTTGCTTTGTAGCATAAGGCAGAAATATATTTTATTATTTTTAAGACAAGAACATTTATTAAATAAAATATACTCAAAACCTAACCAAATCTACTGTTTTCCAGTTAATTCTGATTCATAGCACAACTTTGGTAGGTTTTAGAGGCCAGAAATATTTAAGAGAGGAGGCTGATCATCTTTTATTGCAGAGCCTCTCCTGAATTGGAACTTTTGGTAAGCAGTCTGTTAATTATCACTTGATACCACTGTGACTCCTTAATCTATATCCTACTTATGAAAGCAACTGTCACCTTTGTCATTGAACAAAGTCATATATATATGTTATATATATATATATATGTTTATTTATTTATGTATTTATGTGTTTGTTTGTTTGTTATGCACTGCCAGCACCAAAGATTTCCCATCTTTCTCCTACAGAATAACTTGTGGATTATAACTTCATGCCTTTGGGTTGGCGGTGTAACTCCTTACCACCAAGCTGCCAGATCTCCTTATGTATTTCGGAATGTCTGTTGTAAATTGTTCATTCTCTGTTTCTCCTTTAAGAAGTCCTGGTAGGCAGCAAAGTAAATAAAGAATTTGACTACTAACTAAAAGGTCATTGGTTCAAAAGGTCAGCAATTCTGTGGCAGAAAAATAAGGCTATCTACTTCTGTATTCACTGTCTTGGAAAGCCTACAAGCAGTTTTACTCTGTTTTACAGGGTCTCCGTAAGTCAGAATTGACTTGATGGCCATGGATTTATATTTGGTTTTATTCTTGCTTCTGTTTCACTCATGTATTTGTTTATCCAAAGTCACTTGCACCATCCTCACAATGTCTGATATCCTCATTGTTGCAGTCACTGAGTCAATCTATTTCATTTCCATTGATCCTCAACTGCTCCTAGTATAATGTCTTTTCCCAAGGACTGGCTTCTCCTGGTAACATGTCCCAAGTATGTGAGATGGAATTTCACAAATTTTCCTCTAAGAAGCCACCTGGAGGCTCTTTTTCCAAAACATACTTGTTTGTATTTTTGGCAGTCGAAGGAATATTCAGTACTTTTCTCCAACAACATAATTTAAAGGCATCAAGTCTTAGGTCATCCTTTTTCATTGTCTAAAATTCATTCTCAGACACAGATAACAATTGATCTTGGCTGTTGTTGTTACATGTTTTCAAGTCAAGTATGAGTCATAGAGACTCTGTGAACAATGGATGTGAATCCTGTCCTAACCTATGCCATCATTATCATTCATGACACACTTGAGCCAATTACCGTGGTCATTGTATAGAACCATCTTTTAAAAAGTCTTCTTTTTCCAATGTCCATCTTCTTTATCAAGCATGATGCCTCTTTCCAAGGCAGAACCTACACTGAATCCACTAGTCATGTAATCAGTAAGGGTCTTTTGTCTGTTCTTTTGAGTAAAATGTTTGGCTTTCAGACCTGGTTATAAAACTGAGCATCCAAAGTTATGTTGACTAGGAAGAAGGGTTGGCCATCCACATAGGCCCTCAGAAACAACAGAAGAGACATAATTAGACTAGCAAGTATAGTACCAGAGGCTGAGATAAACAAAGCAGGAGGAACAGTTGCAAGCAGACACAAATGACTAGAACCAGTGCTTGGAATGTAAGAAGTAGGAATGCAAGAAAATTTGGCATTGTTTAAAAAGAAATGGAATACATAAATATTGGCATACTAGGCACTGGCAAAATGAGATGGATTGACATGGGACCTTTTGACTCAGACAACCACACATTATACTACACGGGAAATAAAAAGGTAAGGAAAAACAGGGTTATATTCATAATTTAGAAGACCATTTCTAGATCCATCTTGAAGTATCTATATACATACAAGGAATACATGTTAGGACCACTATCATTAAAATATATGCACCAACAATCAGAGCCAAAGAGGAGAAAATAGATTTCTGCCAACATTTACAGTATAAAATTGATTGAGCATGCAGCAAGATGCATTAATAATGGGTGTCAGGAATGTAAAAGTTGTCACAGGGAAGAAGGATTGGTAGTTGAAAAGCATGGACTTGGGGAGAAATGAGTCTTGAAATAGAATGATAGAATTTTGTACAATCAATTCCTTGCAAATATCTTTTATAATAAATATAAACAGTGACTATACATATGGACTTCAGATGATGGTCTACACATGAATCAGATTGGTCATATCTGTGGAAGGAATCACTGCATACGCCCAACATCACCTCTGAAAACTAGGTCCGATGCTATTTATGGAATAGATCATCAACTAAACTATTCATTTGTAAGTTACAGCTGAAGGAAAAAAAAAAAAAAAAACAAACAAATCTCCAAGAACCAAAATTTGACCTTGAGTCTATCTCACCTGAATTTAAAAACCATCTCAGGAACAGATTTGAAACTTGAACACTAATGAACAAAGATGAGATGAACTGTGGCAAGATATTAATACTTTAAAATTTAAGAGGAATACAAAAGGTCATTACGAAAACAAAGTAGGAAGATCGAGATGATTCCAGAATAGACTCTGAGTATCAGACTAGAATGTCAAGAAGCAAAAAAAGAAAAAGAAAAGAAGATAACAGGAAATTAAGGAAGTGAACAGAAGGTTTGAAAGGGCAACATGGGAAGATATAGCAAAGAATTGTAGTGAAATGTGCAAAGTCCTGAAGTCAGAAAATAAAAAAGTGACAAAGATGTTCAGCATTTCTTAAGCTGTATGCACTGAAGAACAAACACAAACTCAAGTTACAATACATAAAGATGCCATGGACAGGATACAAAATGTCCCAGGAAGCAATAAAAAAAAAAGATAGAAGAAGTATACACTTTACCAAAAAGATCTGACTGACACAGAAGGATTTAATCAAACAACCTTATGACCAACAGGTAATGGTGTTAAAGGAGGAAGTTCAAGCTACTCTGAAGGAATTTTGTTGCTATTATGTGCTGTAGAGTCCCCTGTGACTCATAGTGACCCTATGTACAACAGCCCTAAGCCCTGCTCTATCCTGTGCCAATCTTATTGTCTCTGACACACCTATCCCTCTTACTCTTACTAGACAGAATCAATCCATCTCATTAAGGGTCTTCCTATCCTGTGCTGCCCTTCCACCCTCTCCAGTATGATATCCCTCTCCAAGGACTGATCCCATCTTGCAACATGTCCAAATTATGTCACATGAAGCTTCAGAATCCTTGCCTCCAAGGAGCAGCCTTGTTTCACCGTCTCAGGGATGAACATTTTTGTTCTCCTAGCAGTCCATGCTATATTCAACACTCTTCTCTAGTACCAAAGCTCAAAGACATCAACTCTCCTTCTTTAATCCCTAGTCATTGCCCAGCTCTCTGATGCATAGCATCCTGCCTTTATACATTTTCATCTTTATGTGGAACAGATCATTCAGGAGACTTGACTGTATGAGGAATAATGTGACATCAGGATTGGAGGAAGAGTCATTAACAACAACCTGTGTTATGGAGATGACACAACCTTGCTCCCTGAAACTGAGGAGAACCTGTAGCATCTGCTGCAAATGTTAAGGTGTACAATCTTCAATATAGATTGGAACACAATACCAAGAAGACATTTTCACCGCAGGGCCAGTTGACATTGGAGAAGAGATTGAGATTATTGACAATTTAAACTATCTTGGCTCCATAATCAACATTCTTGGCACCAGCAGTTAGGAATTTAAAAGAGTGATAAATTGCATTAGAAAAATATTACATGATGCCACTGTTGTAGAATGGGACTGTCCTTAGGGTTGGGGAGAGACTGAGAAAGATGGGTTCAATAATGTATACTGTACTGAAACAGAAGAGGGAGAAAACTGTTTAAAAGAGATATATAACTAGGTATTTCTGTCATCACAGGAGACTAGAGTGAGGGCTACATGGTGGAGGGGACCTGGGGGAGGGTTTGTAAAACAATGAAAGAATCTTTTCTTTTACTTTTC
>NW_006399872.1:7245507-7247322 GCF_000299155.1 Elephantulus edwardii
GTGCATCAGAGAGCTGGACAATAACTAAGAATGACAGAAGAATAATTAATGCCTTTGAGTTGTGTTGCTAGAGAAGAGTACTAAACATACCATGGACTGCCAAGGAACAAACATTTTTACCCTAGAGAGGGTGAAACCTTGCTCCTTGGAGGCAGGAATTTTCACTTTCCATCTCACATACTTTGGACATATTGCTAAAAGGGACTAATTCTTGGAGAAGGACATCATGCTTGGAAGGATAGAGGGACAACACAAAAAGGGAAGACCCTTGAAGGAGTGAGATTGAGACAGTAACTGGGATAATGGGGGTAAATGGATCAGAGACAGTGAGATTGTCTCAGGATGGGGAAGACTGAGAGTTATTGTACATGTGAGTAGTGAGTGACTTGAAGGAACATAATATTACCAACCTAAAGGGATTGATGAAACCATAAAACCCAAGGAACTAATGGTAACTTGCTTGATGAAAATGAGGAGGACTTGAATCAGTTGCTGGAAGAAATCAAAGACTACTGCCTCAATATGGATTGCAATTCAACATCAAGAGAACAAAAGTCCTCACCACTTGACTGACAATATCATGAAAGATGGAGAAATGTAGAAATTGTCAATAATTTCATCTTACTTGGATACACTAACAACATTCTTGCTGATAGTTATAGTTAGGAAATCACAACTTGCATTGGGCAAGCCTGCTGTCAGGGAACTCTCCAAATTACTCAGGAGCAGTGAAGTACGTGTGATCCAAAGAATTGTCTTTTTAATGACTTGATTCTGAAAGTTGACAAAAAATAAGGTCGGTAGAAGAAAAATTAATTCCTCTGAATAGTAAGGTTGGAGCTATACTAAATATTCCAGATATTAGAAAAGAAACAAAGAAATCTTAGACAAAGCGCAACCAGGGTGTTCCTTGGAGGCAAGGATGATGGAACTTTGGTTTTGTATACCAAAGTTTTGTATACTTTGGGCATGTTTGTGGGCATGTTGTTTAGTAAGGTGGAAGAATTATTGAAAGGAAGGAAGACCTTCAAAAGATAGATTGATACAGTGACTGTGGTGATGGGTTCAAGTAAATTGGAGATGATGAGGATGGCACAGGACAGGGTAGGTAAACAGAGTTTCTGTTCATGAGGTCACTATGGGCTGTGATCAACTCCACAGCCTGTAACAACAAAAATAACAATCACCTTCATATGCTATTGAATATTTGGGGGATTAGTTTAGTAGCCAATTCAACATATGAAAGAGCATAGAAGAAATACACAGTAACCTGTTTAATTTAAATCAGAAAATAAGGTGGAAACCTCCCAACTATTCATGTTATAGCCAGATGAAACTTGAATTTGCCCAATTTTTGTCCTAGGAACAAATGAAGCAAGATATCACTTTTGATATTTGAAATGAATTTTAATATGACTTTTTAATTATAAAATCAATTCTTTTGATGATTCATCATAAAATGTGGCTCTGTACTTAAACTAAAAGGAGATTTTACTTTAGCTTTTTACAATAGTCAGTATATACAATATCTATCTTTTATATGATTCGTCTATTTCACTTATAATAGTGTCCTCTAGATTTGTTCATATTATGTAGTGTTTCATGAGTTCTTCATAGCTAAAATAAATGTAGTGTGATTATGAAGAAGTGAAAAAGTGAGTTAAAAGTAGAACTGATAAATATTTAATTGTTGATTCTGTTATGTGCTGTCTAGTCACTTGTGACTCATAGTGACTCTATATAAAACAGCTCTGAACCCTGTGCTATCCTAAGCTAATCTTACTGTCTTCTACATACTAACCCCATTACCCCTGT
>NW_006399872.1:7248282-7249128 GCF_000299155.1 Elephantulus edwardii
TGCAGTGGTTAAATGCTTAACTGTTAACTGAAACACTACTGGTTCAAAACCATTCCTTGCTTTATATAAGTAGGGTGAGAGTGCCTTGGAAACCCAATGGGCATTTTTTTTCTCTGTCAGGTAGAGTATTTATAAATGGGAATCAATCTCAATGGTTTGGCTTATTTTTAAAGGTAACTCAAAAGCAACTAATTATCTGTATATATTTCTAGTTATATCTTCTTTCTCTATATTTATATCACTAAAATATAGAGTCTATCATGAGGTTATTTGAGTATATATATTAGAATGTTTCAGTGGTAAGAAATTCAGCTACTAACACTGAATTTCCTGTATGATGAGTTTCCTGTAGCCCATTGCTTCATAAGTATATTTAACCACAGGATGCCTCACTATCTATCATAGGGAAATACGTTCTTTTGTGCAAGTTGTCATTGCTTTTAAATGGCCTATTAGTTCTGAAAGGATTATTCTTTCAATTAGGGATCTACTGCACTCTTTAAGCTTTTTTATTAGTTTCACGTATGTCCTTAATTTCTATTATATGTTATTGGGTTCATCCTGAGTCAGTGTTCATCATATAGCAGGGAAGGGCTGATCATAGTCTCCTAGATTGTAGTTTCTACAGGAGCAGATCATCAAATCCTTACTCATATGGAGCAGCTGATAAAAACCACTGCTCTTTTGAATAGCAGCTGATGTTTGCCAAAAGTGCCACTGGGACTTCTTAGTATCATATATATTATTATTACTTGCCATCAAGTTTGTTCCAATTCATAACATCCCTATCTACCACAGAAGAAACACTGCATGGACTTGTTTCTTACTCTTGATTATAACTCTTTT
>NW_006399872.1:7253055-7256087 GCF_000299155.1 Elephantulus edwardii
CAATAAAAATAAAAAGAAGACAAATCAAAGTGTCATAATGAAATGTGCAAAGAACTGGAGTTAGAGAATAAAATGGGAAGAATTTGTACAGCATTTCTCAAACTGAAAGAACTGTAAAAACAAATTTATGCCTCAGGTTGCAATACTGTGGTGGGTAAAATATTGAATGATCTAGAAAACATCTAAAGAAGAGAGAAGGAATATACAGAGTCACTTGTTCAACCCTGACATATTTTGTGAAGTATCATTTGAACAAGGAACAATGAATGCCACTAGAGTTATATATAGTGCAAATAAAGTTCTAGTGACCAACAATCAACTAAATTTTAGTGAAAGAGGCTTATGATAATAATTTACACTGAAGGGTATATTGCAAGTTCGGGAAATATTATAAGGAGCTCTGGCCTCGTGGCAAGAAGCTGTGCTACAATCCTGAAGACACACTGGTCAAGGACACCAGTTGCTCCACTGGAGAAGAATGGGTACTCCCCTGCCCTTCAGTGAACTGCTTCTAAAAACCTGCCAGAGGATCAGCTATGGATCGGTTCTGACTCTACGGTACACAAGAACAACAGGCTGAGGACAGTACTCATCATTCTTTATTTTATTTTACTATTAATTAGACTGGTTTACATGCAAAAGGAGCCCTGGTGCTGTGGTGGTTAAAGCACTCAGCTGTTAACTAAAAAGTGAGAAGTTCAAATGCATCACTTTCCAATATATCGTGGCAGTCAGCTTCCATAAAACTTGCAGTCTTGGAAACCCTGTGAGGCAGTTCCGCTCAATGCTATAACCCAGCTCTAAACCAAAATTGACTGGACTGCAATGGATTTGGTTGGTTTGGGTTTTAGTAGGAATTTTTATTTGATATGCTAGAGAAAATCAGAAAACAAATATTTATTAGGAAAAGTAAAGTATGAATGAAAACAGGAAAGAGAATTATGACTTTGTTTTATTATATATGGGAAGGAGACTATTTCAATAAGTTTAATAGATTTTCTTGTCAGTTATTTAAAATATAGGACTATGCATTTTTCAGGATATAATTGTGTATACATGAGTCCTAAATATAAAAATATTTTGAAATGTGGGTGATATTGAAGTGCACAACACACAGTTGCTATCTTAAAATTGTATATGCATCTTAAGTGATCTTATTATTTTATAAGTATTTTCCCGTAAAATTGTGCAGACCGGCCACTCTGTTAATAACCATGTGAGTTTTTGGACTGTTGTAGAAGACTATTGAACGTATCATGGACTGCCAAGAGAATAAATAAGTTTATATGGGAGAAGCAAAACCAAGTTTCTCCTTGGAGGCAAAGATCTTACACACTCCAACTCACATACTTTGGGAACATGGCCAAGAGGGACTAGTCCTTGGTGAAGAACATCATGCTTGCAAGGATGGAGATACAGTGCAGGAGAGGAAGGCCCAGGATGAGATGGACTAATACAGTAACTGGGGCAATGGGGTAAGTATGTCAGAGTCAGTAAGACTGACTCCAGATAGGGCAGGCTTCAGAGTTCTGTGCATAGGGTCACTATGAATTGCAGGTGACTGAATGGCACATAGCGACAACAACATAAATGATAACTGTCATTAATATAGCTAATAAAATACATATGAAGGTAAATTGTAGCCATTTCTGAATGTTCTCTTCCTGGAAAATTCTGAATACCATATTTATGAGTGCTGTTAAGACCCACACACACAAGTAACACACATGGTTCAAGGC
This sequence comes from Elephantulus edwardii, assembly GCF_000299155.1. Lineage (NCBI taxonomy): Eukaryota > Metazoa > Chordata > Mammalia > Macroscelidea > Macroscelididae > Elephantulus > Elephantulus edwardii. The sequence goes on from NW_006399872.1 coordinate 7,254,795, forward strand.
CACTAGCTGCTCCATGAGAGAAGGATGGACAATCTTCTCCGCTGTGATTAACTATCTCTGAAAACCACTGAAGGGTCAGCCATGGATCAATTCCAACTATAGTACACAAGAAGAAGAAGTCTCTATATCTGTCTTGGGCAATCACAGTGGTTTTGGAAATCCTTTTAAAATTGTTTAGTTGGAAGAAAGCCTTGCTTAGATGTTGAAAAATGTTAGATCCATGGTACTTTTCAAACATAGATAATATGGAATTTCCCAATATTAAATTGCTTTTAGTCTAAGAACCAGTAAATTTACTTGTTTTGTTACTAATATTTCTACAATCTTTTAGTAAATGTAAGAATATTGAACTAATTGAATTATCTTTGGGGCAGTAGAGAGAAAAAATTGCATTAAAGTCTAAAAGTAAATGAAATTTAATAACCTCTCAGTGCGCTGAAAGAGGAATACACTTTATTTTCACTTTTTCTTAGATAATGAATGCACATAATTAAGTCAGCTGTGAAAACCTAGAAATAAAGAGGGAAAATGGCATATACACTTGTGTTGTTGTTGTGGTTGTTGTTGTTGTTATGTGCCATCGAGTTGCTTGCGACTCATAACTATGCTATGTACAATAGCCCTAAACTCTGCCCTGTCCTGTGCCAATCGCAGTCTCTGACCGATTACCCCAGTCACTGAATCAATCCACCTTATAGAGGGCCTTCTCCTCCTGTGCTGTCCCTCCACCCTACCCAGCATGATGTCCTTCTCCAAGGACCGGTCTCTCCTTACAACATGTCCAAAGTATGTTAGACGGAGCCTCATAATCCTTGCCTCCAAGGAGCTGCCCAGTTTAACCTTTTCAAGGATGAATCTGTTTGTTGTAGTTTTAATTTTTCTGTTTACTTTAAATAATTTCCAATGTCTAGCTTTCTAACTTTGTAATAATTAATATTTGAGTTTGTGTTTCACATATAGTGTCTTAAGTGATCACAGAAGTTTAGAAATTCTTTCCTATTAACCTTGGCATATCTTCCTTTATGATGATAATAATGATAATGATGATGATAATAATATAAGCTTTTGGACTATTTTTGAAAAAACAGTCAAAGGTTATTTATTATTAATATAGCTAACTAAATTTGGGGCAATTTAAGGAAATTTGTAACCATTTCTAAATGCTGGAAGTTAAAATGTTTAATATTTGCCCATTAGATGGATCTTAGCTGAAAGCAGAGAATACCAGAAGAATGTCTATCTGTGTTTCATTGATTATGCAAAGGCATTTGACTGTGTGGATCATAACAAACT
>NW_006399872.1:7256812-7272344 GCF_000299155.1 Elephantulus edwardii
TAGAGAGGGTTAAACCAGGCTACTCCTTGGAGGCAAGGATTCTGGGGCTTCGTCTGACATACTTTGGACATGTTGTAAGGAGAGACAGGTCTTTAGAGAAGGACATCATGTTGGGTAGAGTAGAGGGACAGCACAGGAGGGGACGACCCTCTATGAGGTGGATTGATTCAGTGACTGGGGTAGTCGGGATGGGTGTGTTAGAGGCAATGAGATTGGCACAGGATAGAGCATGGTTTAGGGCTATTTTACATAGGGTCGCTATGAGTCGCAAACGACTCAACGGCACATAACAACAACAAATTTAAAGTTAAATTTGTAGTGTATTTGCCAGTGTTACGAATATTTTAAAATACAACACAATAGCAACTAAAACAAAGTCCAGAAGGCTTTGAGAGTAGATAAACTTCTCAACAGAGATATTAATTCATCTCTAGAAAAAGTACTGGGGTGTAGGGGTGGCCAGGGAAGAAAATATGCAACACTGAATGAATGGAAATCCAAGTTCCTTAAAAACTTTCATTAAAATCTCAATTAAAAAAAATAAAAGAAAGAGTGTGAATAGTCTTCAATACCTTTGGAAGTACTGTTTGTTAACTGAACTTAAAAATTCAGTTATAAGCACATAATCAAGACCTAGATTTGCAACTAAACACTTCAATATTTTGCAAATGGTGCAACTTCTCTGATTTTCAGCAAACATCCTTTATATTTATTATCATAATATTTTAATGTGAATATGTGACACATTAGTGATTAAATTAATACTTTTTACAACAACAACATCTTAAAATAGACTGTAGGAATAAAATAAAATAGATTCATATTGGGATTTATGACCTTTGATGAAAAGTACATTACAACATCCATAGCCTTAAAAAAATGAAATTGCCTTTGAGTTTATTCTGACTCATGGTGACCCCGTAAGTGTCTGAATGTACTGGTAGTCCATAGAGTTTTCTTAGCTTTGATCTTTAGGAAAGAGACCTCCAGGGTTTTTTCCTAAGACACCTCTGATGGAGGTCAAACTTATAACTTTTCAATTAGTAATGGAGTGCTTACCTTTTTGTGTCACTTGGGAGCTCCTTTCTATGATTTCATGCACCATAAATTAGATTTTTTTATTAATTCCTAAAAATTTTACTTTTTATTTTGTGTTAGGTTTGAGAAACATAAAAAGGTGACTTTACTCCTTAAGGATTGCATTTTAGTGATAAGCTGAACAGTTATATTTGTTTTTATCATCCTAACTTAACAGCGGATGATTAAAGACCTTAAGCCCACCAGGTTTGACAAATCATTCATGGGAACTAATTAGCTGAGGTGAGCAACAGCTCAGAACATTTTCTGTAATGACTGGGAGTGATGCATGACTGCTGTTGCAGAAAGCTGCCACTCCTTTCAGAATGCGGTCATAGGTAGAGTCCCCTAGGTTGGTGATTTGCAAATTTCAGTCATTCTCACAAGATCCTCATCAGATTTCTGGTTAAGCTACCTGTCTTCTTGTTTAAGAAAAGTAGATATTTACACTGACCTTTTGCTGAGTTTAAATACATTTTAAGGGACTATAGTGCACCTGATCTAGGTCATGGTCTTCTTGGTTGGTTGCTATGCATTTGAAAGCTGGACAATGTATAAGAATGACAAAAGAAGAATTGATACCTTTAAGTTACAGTGCTGGAAAAGAGTACTGAATATACTATAGACTGCAAAAGCACAAATATATCTGTCCGGAAGAGGGTGAAACCAGTTAGTCTATTAGAAGCAAGGATTTTAAACCTCGTCTCATACTTTGGGTATGTCGCCAGAAAGGACTACTCTTTGTAGAAGGACATCATGCATGGAAGAGTACAGGATCAGCACAGAAGGGGAAAGCCCTGGATAAGATGAATTGACACAATGAATGTGGCAATGGGGTCAGGAGTTTCAGAGGTGATGAGGTTGCTCAGGATAGGGCAAGGTTAAGAGCCATTTTTCATAGGGTCGCTATGAGTCGTAGTCAACTTGATGGCAATTAACAATAACATACATTAAAACTATTATAGTTTACCAGACATATAAACAGATTGAAGACCACCCAGGTAGTGTTAAAATCATTATGGCTAAGGATAGGAGTTGGGCATAGAACTTAATCTCTTTTGTTTATTGTTGCTGTTGTTATGAGTGTGCGATCAATTGAGTAGAGTCTAACTCAGTGTGGCTCCACTTAAAACAGATTGAAGCCTTGCCCTATTATGCACCATCCTCACAACTACTACTGTACAAAAAGCCCATTGTTGCAGTCACAGTTATAGTCCATCTCCACTGAGTGTCTTCTTCTCCTTATTGACACTGTATCTTTTTCCAAGTCTGATATTCTTCTCCAAAGGCTGGTTCTATCTGATAATATGCCCAAAGTATGTGAGATCATGTTTCTTTTTCCTTTCTTCCAAGGAGCTAAACTTTTTATGAGACCTAGCTAGCATTGGAGCTCATAAAGTAAAAGGAAGCCGGAACTGAGACATTATCTTCTTCAAGTAATGAGAGTTGGAGAAGTAATTTAAGAGAATAACTTTCTCATTTTATGATTCTGTTAATGTGTATCTAGATTTCTTCTGATCTCAATAAATGGAATTCCCTTTCCAAAAGGTTGAAGTGAAGTTTTATTTAGTACTTACTTAATATTAGGCCAATGATAAATCATCTACGTCCTTTATATTACATTTACCTCTCAAAATACTAGTTTTCATAGATGATAAAATCAGTATTTTATAATTAGAGAATTCAGTCTCAAAGAGGTAAATATTTTGTTTGTGGCTCTATAATTAGTTAGCAATTTGGAATCCTGGCCACCTTGTCCCCAAAGTCAGACCCTTTAAACACAACACATCTCATTTGAAAAATGCACTCTTTTGTATACAAATGTGCACACACACACACACACACACATAGATTCTTCCCATGTAGAAATTCCCATTTTGGTGACAAATAAAATGCTAGATTTTTTTAAAGAAAGTTTTGCAACGTAAAATATGTTGTTGATGCTTATTAAAAGATCACAATAGAAATATCCTTTATGCAAAGTAGAATGCATTAACATGGCTTTCAATGGATAAATTTAAAAATCTAGAAAGTTTTGTTGCTTTCAAGGTTGTTGTAGGTGAATTAAAACATAGGAATGAAATGTTTACAATTTAGTGCTTTAAAATTAATGTCCTTAACGATGAGAACCATTAAAGTATTTAAAATCTTCAAAGAAGCTATATAAGAGTTATTAAAATATATTGCAAAATTCCAGATACAAAGAATTCTTTCAGAATTCAGGGATAATTTGCATCAGTCTAATGTTTTATACTCTCAAAGGAATTATCAAACGTCTCACTAATTGACTCTTAAAAAATTCATCTAGTCTATCATTTGCTTTGAATCAATAAGAAATCTAAATAATGATTATTTAAGCTGCTTGAATGTGGTTATTCTATAAATACTAAAGACAAACAAAATTTGATTGCATACTGTTGTTGTTGTTGTTAAGTGCCGTCGAGTTGCAGGCGACTCAAAGCGACCCTATGAAGAAGAGTACTCAATGCTTGGGTGTCTCTCATTCTCTCTTCAGGTTCATAGGGTTTCCCAAGGCAAGCTATTATGGAAGTGGATGCCACGCCTCCTTCCAAGCTTGTTTTAATCGGGGAGCTCCATCTCACTCTCTATCTGCATTGGGTGGCCAACTATTAACACATTTGACACATCAGTGTCACAGTGTTCAGACTCACAGCAACCAAAAGTGACCGCGGTATGGCAACCTGTACACCAGGGCTGTACGACCTAGAGGGATGTTTGAACAAAAACAATGAAAGACAGGCCCAAGGGCCACGGATTAAAAGTCACCCACCTTTGGCTTGGTAGCATTGCTTTCTGTCCACTGGGCCAGCTGATCTCTCTCTCTCTATGTTGATATTATTTTTAAGTGCCGTTGAGTAGCAGGTGACTCATAGTGACCCTATGAAGGTGAGTCCTCGACGCTTGGGTGCATTTCATTCTCTCTCCACGTTCATAGGAGATTGCATACTAGCATATATACTTGTTTTTACTACAAGAGATTTTAGGAAATGAGGAGAAGAACTAGAGCTGAAACATGGGGCAGATGCTGTGGTAAGTAAAATTATCTTCCTCCAAAAATGTCTACAACCTAAGATATGGTGTCTTGTGAATATGTTAGGTTACATGTAAAAAAAAAAGATTATTGCTGTTGTTGTTATGTGCCACTGAGTCACTTACGACTCATAGCAACCCTATGTACAACAGCTCTAAACTCTGCTCTGTCCTGTGCCAATTTTATTGTCTCCGACACACTCATCCCAATTACCCCAGTCACTGAATCAATCCACCTACTAGAGGGCCTTCCCCTCCTGAGCCTGCCCTCCACACTCCCAAGCATGATGTCCTTCTCCAAGGATGGGTCTCTCCTTACAACATGACCGAAGTATGTCAGACGAAGCCTCAGAATCCTTGCCTCCAAGGATCAGCCCCGTTTTACCCTCTGCAGGATGTATGTTTGTTTTCTTAACAGTCCCTGGGACCCTCAACACTCTTCTCCAACACCAAAGCTCAAAAGCATCAATTCTCTTTCTATCCTCCCTGGTCATTTTCCAGCTCTTTAATGCATAACAAGTGATTGCAAAGACCATGGCCTGTGCCAGATGCGCCTTAGTCTCCAGAGGCACACCGTTGCTCTTCAGTACTTTGGAGAGGTCCCTAACAGCAGACTTTCCCATCGCAATACGTCTTTTAATTTCCTGGCTGCTGGTGCCAAGAGTGTTGACTGTGGAGCTAAGCAGACTAAAGCTGTGAACAATCTCAATGTCTTCACCAACCATCATGATGCTGCTAATTGTTGTTGTTAGGTGCCATTAATTTGAGTACAACCCAAGCAAAACTATGAAAAACTCATCTGAATCCTGTCCCATCCCATGCTATTCTCACAATTTCTGGCATACCCAAGTCAATTGCCACAGTCAATGTGTCAACCAATCTAGCTGAGGATTTTTCTGTCTTTCACTGCCCCTCCACCCTCCCAAGCATGATGTTCTTTTCCAAGGAATAACTTCTAGAAACATGCCCAAAGTATGTTGAGATGAAGGTTCAACATCTTTGCATGTAAGAAGTACACTCTGACTGTACCTTCCACGGGCTGTCATCACTCTTCATCACAGTTTAAAGGCGTCTGTTGACTGACCTTGAGATGAAAGATTATCCTGATGACTCCAATGCAACCACATGGTCTTTGCAAGTGTAACAGGGACATGGAAGAATGAGAAATGGAAAGAGAGTAACATGAAAAGGACTGAGCCTTGTGTTGCAGCCTTGAAGACTGAGGAATGGGATTATGAGACAAGAAAGGGGTCAATCTCTAGAAGCTATAAAAGATCAATAGACAATGTTTCTCCTAGAGCCTTGAAAGGAAAAAGCACCGTTAAGCATCCAGCCTCCATATCTTTTTAATCTATACACAGAAAAGATCATTTAGGAAGCAGGATTTCATGAGGAGGAATGTGGCATCAGGATTGGACTCATCAACAACCTACATTATGCAGATGACACGACCTTCCTTGCTGAATTGTCAACATAGATTGAAGTTTAAAATCAAGAAGACAAACATTTTCACTAGTGGGCCCATTAGCAGCACTGTGATAAATGGAGAAGAGATTGAGTTTGTTAACAATTACAGCTTGCTTGGATCTACAATCAACACTCTTAACACCAGAAGTCAGGATTAAATATTATAAAACTGTTCAGGTCTTTCGTTCAGAGTGTGGCTATGATTCGTATATGACTCAATGGCACTTAACAACAACAAGAAGTATCATACATATTTGATTACTGTTGTAATCTACATTAAGATTTGGGAAAATATTCACGTTTAAGTGGTAAATAGTAAAATAATTAGCATCTTACTTCTCCAATTCCAAAGAAAAATATTTAGGTGAAAATTCAATAATTTATTTTTCCTCTTATTCCTAGTGATGGCGCAGGACAGGACTAGATTCAGATCTTTTGTTCATAGGATCGCTATGAGTCATACTTAACTTGATGGCACCTAACAACATCAATAATGACAACAGAGCTGAAATGTAAATAAAGGATTTAATCCTCTTTCTCTAGGGTTCACAGGGTTTTCAAAGACCTGTTATTTAGGATGTAGATGGTCCATCTTGCTTCCTTGTTGTTGTTATTGTTGATTTCCATTGTGTTGAGGTTGACTAATAGTGACTCTATGAGCAAAATATTTAATATTTTTCCATAGTTATTGTTTCTCCAAGTTCATAGAGTTTCCAGAGGCATGTGGTTTAGGAAGTGGATGCCAGCCAATCTTGCTTCCTAGTCAATCTTAATCGGGGACGTTCATCAAAACCTGTCCAGCATAGGTAAACCTTATAGCATTTAACACACCAGTGGCACAGATTTTAATATGACAGCAACCCCAGGTTATCTCAGTACAGCAAACTGCCAGACAAGTGCTGTATCACTTAGAACAATGTTCTCCCTGAATACTATTAACTCCAGACTCAGGGCCTAGGTTCTTAGGCCCAACCAACTTTTAAATACAAAGGCCTACCCACCAGGTCCTGATATGTCTTGAAAAGGGTGCAGCCTGGTATTCTTTGGAGGCAAAAATGATGAGGCTTTGCCTCACATAGTTTGGGCATGTTGCTAGGAGTGGATATTCCTTGAAGGAAGACATGCTGTTGGAAAGGGTAGAATCTGTGAAGTAAAGAAAAACACTCAACTAGATTGATTGACACAATGATTGTTGAAATTCACTTTTGTGTGTCAGGAAGTGTAAGGATGGTACAGGATAGAGCAGGGTTCAGATGTTTTGTTCATAGGGTAGCTATGAGTTGTACTGGATTACACCTAATAGCAAAAGCTACAATGGAATTTAATATGTTAAAAGGACATAAACAATTTTGAAGAATAAATTTCTAAATCTTCATGTATTTCTGATATGAGTCGTTGTTGTTAAGTGCCCTCAAGTTGAACATGACTCTTAGCAATCCATGAACAAAAGACCTGAACCCTGTTCTATAACTATTATAATTTTTTCTAAGTTCATAGTATTTCCAGAGGCATGTTTAGGAAGTGAATGCCACTCCTGCTTCAAAGCCTGTCTCAATCTGGGGGCTCCACCAAACACTGTCTGCCATGGATAGCCGTTATGACATCTGACACACCTATGGCACAGCATTCAGTATAACAGCAAACCCACACTACCTCAATACAGCAAATTGACAGAACAGTGCTGTACCACTTAGAAGAATGTTAGTCCCTAATGCAAACAACACCAGGCCTGAGGACCACAGGCCCAAAGGTTCAATGAATTTTTAAATATAAAGCCCACGCACCAGGTACTGGTTAACTCTAAACAAGAGATGTCCAGCCTACAGCTCATTGTTGACTAAATCCAGAAAATCCAATCAGTGCACATACAATTGTAATGAAATAAAAAACAACCAAACAGTCCACACCTGAACCACAACCAAAACAAGAACTCCAGAATGGACATTATATTTCTTTTGATTGTTGTTGTTGTTAGGTGCCATCAAGTCGCAGGTGGCTCATGGAGACCTATGAAGGATAGTCCTCAATGCTTGGGTGTCTCTCATCCCCTCTCCAGGTTCATAGGGTTTCTTGGAGGCAAGCTATTATGGAAGTGGATGCCACTCCTCCTTCTAAATTCTTTTGATTAGAGAAAAAGTTAACAATTATAGTCTAAATTCATGTTTACTTTCCTGCCATTCATGTTTTCATAAAAACTGGGCATGAAGCTAATTATCTTATGTGTTATATTATTCTAAAGACAGGTATTAATGAAAACAACCCAATAAGGACTTTCTAATGCTTTATTAGTTCATTTTAAAATCACTTATAATTACTTTTTTGTATAATATATAAACCATGGGAGAAATAATTGAACATTATTACTATTATCATTTTATTACAATTGGCTCAATGACACCTAACAATAACATTTTACTTTTGGCTTTTATAATCAGGTTTTATAACCCAATGCTTGGGTTTTGGGCTATTCATATTCATAACATGACACCTTGAACCTGAAAATGAATAATAGGAAAAAATGATCTTTATGAAACTTAGTATGAAGTACTCTTAATTTTACTTAACCACCACATATTGTATTCTATATAAATGAATGAAACAAGCTAAAAAAAAGACACAGACTATATAACTCTATATAACATTTTTTAATTTTAGATGGCTATAATAGGAAGATTCATTAACAACCTATGGTATACATAATGACACAACCTTTCTTGCTGAAACTGAAGAAGATCTGCAAATGTCAAGGATTGTAGTCTTCAGTTTGGCTTGAAGCTTAACATCAAGACAAAGATTCTTACCACTGGGCCAATTAGCAGCATCATGATAGAGAAGAGATTGAGGTTCTTAACAATTACAGCTTGCTTGGCTCCACAATCAACACTCTTAACACCAGCAGTCAAGAAATCAAAAGACGAATTTCATTGGGAAAATCTGCTGTCATGGACCTCTCCAGAGTACTGAAGAGGAACAATTTCAGTCTAGATATGAAGGTGTGCCTAATCCAGGCCATGGTCTTCTCAATTGCTTGTTATGCTTCAGAGAGTTGGACAATGATTGAGGATGACAGAAGAATAGATGCCTTCAAACTGGGGTGCTGAGAGGAGCCTTGAACATAACGTGGATTGCCAAGAGAACAAACTGATCTGTCTTGAAGAGAGTGAAAACAAGTCTCTCCTTGTTGTTGTTGTTATGTGCCGTCGAGTCGTTTCCGATTCATAGCGACCCTATGCACAACAGCCCTAAACCCTGCTCTATCCTGCGCCAACCGCACCGCCTCTGACACACCCATCCCGATTACCCCAGTCACCGAATCAATCCATCTCATAGAGGGTCTCCTATGCACAACAGTCTCTCCTTGGAGGCTAGAATTTTGAAGCTCTGACTCACTTACTTTGGGCACATGGCCAGATGAGATAAGTCCTTGGTGAAGGACATCATGCTTGGAAGGGTGTACGGACGGCTCAGGAGAGGGAGACCCAAGATGAAATGTATTGATGCAGTAATGGAGGTTGGTGTGTGGGAGTTAGTGAGACAGGCTTAGGACAGGAAAGGGTTCAGAACTGCTGTACATAATAGGGTCACTATACATTGCAGATGACTCAATGGCACATAACAACAATAACATACTAACAAGTTTGGAAACAGGCATCCACTTCCTAAATAAAGTCCCTCTAGAAACTCTATGAGCTTTGATAAATGTCAATGGGGGGTTGTAAAGGGGCTTCATAGCTTTTGTTCATGGGGTATCTATGAGTTGTGCTCTGCTCAAAGGCAATCAACAACAGCAGCAGCATTATATATACATAGGGAACTCTGGTGTTATACTAGCAGGAGCTGTGCAACCAACACACAGACAAGCAGTTTGAATTAGCCAGTTTCTCCACAGGAGAAAGATGGCTGATCTCTTCTCATGTGCCTTACTGCTTTTGAAAAAATCTATTGAAGGGTCAGCTAAGAGTTGATTCTGACTCAACAGCAAATAGCAACATCATAATCATAATTTTTACTTTGAATTATGTTAAATAATTTTTATTTCTTAAATAAAAAATTTCCCATTTGCTAGGAAAGGTGATGACAAAATTACTTCATGAAATAAAGAGGAAGACTTATCAAATTAATGATTTTAGTGAATTGAGTCAATTACATGCTTTAAGTTATAAAAAATCTGGTTCTTTTTCTTATAGAAAGGAAAACTTTAAAGATAATTATCTTTGGATACCAAACATGATATCAAAAGTTCTAAAAAGATATTATTATATTGTTGTTGTTGTTAGGTGACATCAAGCCGACTACAACTTATGGCAACTCTATGAAAAATGGATCTAAACCTTATCTTACCTTGTGCTAGCTTCATTATCTCTCATACTGTTGAGCCCATTAATAGTTATTCTACAAGTCCATTTTCTCTTTTGTTGACCCTCAGTCTTTTCAAGAATGGCGTCTTTTTTTCAAGGAATACCCCATCCTTGAAACTTGCCCAAAGTATATGAGACAAAATCTCACCATTCTTCCTTGTAAGGAGCATTTTTGGTTGTACTTTCTCCAAGACATTTATTTGTTTGTTGGGTTCCCCCTGCCAATCAATGGGATCTTCATTACTCTTCTCCAACTCAAAATCATTGAACATTCTTCTGTCATTCTTACTCATTGTCCAACTGTCAGATGAATATCAAGTGATTGAAAAGACCATGGCTAAAGTCAGGTGCACCCGAGTCATTAAACTGACATCATGGCTCCTTAGCAACTTGAAGAGGTCCTAGATAGGAGATTTTCTTTTGATTTCTTGAACCAAAGGTGTTGATTATGTGGATCCAAGTAAGATGAAATCATTGACAACTTCAATCTCTTAACTATCTATTGTGATGTTACTGATTTGCACAATGGTGATGGTTTTTGTTTTCTTTTTCAATCTCTCTAATTTTTTCTATTAATTATTGTGATTTTAACAAAAACGTATAGAAATACTAGGTTTTTATTCATTTGTTGATGCACAGTTTCCTCCTTCTCCCTCCCTTTACTCTCCCCCAACTCACTTTGAATTGCACGTCTTGTTCTGGATTGCTAATTGTAATATATATGATGCCTAATCATACATTTCTTTCAGACAGTCCTTTCTTTCATCTCCTTCTGTGCAGTATTCATTATCTATCCACACTTTTTCTGTTCTCCCCTCCCTCCCTCATGTCAATCCTATTTTATAAAAGCAGTTTTGTGAAGTATTTATTTGGTATTAGGTATATGTTTACTTTTCAGAATGAATCTGGAATGATTTAATATTTTTCTATTTTCAGATATATTTTATGTAAAGTTTGTGACAAATCTTCTCACAATGTTTGGTAAAATTCCCTGTGTTATTGTTGGAAATTTTTATGACCTGTTGAATTTCTTCTTTTATGATGGATCTTTTAAGATGTTCTACTTCAGTCTGTGTCAGTTTGAGGGGGTTGTGAGTTTCTGAATATTGGTCCGTTTTCTCTAGGTTATTCTTATTTGTTTGATTATAGGTTTTCATAAAATTCTGTTGTTAACCTTCTAATTTTAATTGATTCTGTTGTGACATCCCTCTTTCATATCTTATTTGGATTATTTGGGTCTTTTTTCTCTTTTCCTTTGTTAATTTTGCTATTGGGTTGCTGCTTTTTTTGACCGTTCAAAAAAACTAACTTCTGCTCTTACTGATAGTTTCAATTGTTTTTCTCTGTTTTATTCCATTTGTAATTGTCTTAGTTTTAAAAAATTTTCTTTATTTTAGATATTGTTGGGTTTTCTTGTTGTTCATTGTATATTTGTTGAAGATGTTGGGTTAAATAATCATTTTTAATTCTTCCCTTTTAGTGTGTTGGCTTATAGCTATGAATTAATCTTTATATACTACTTTGGTTGTATCCCAGAGGTTTTGGTAAGTTGTGTTTTCATTCTTATTTGTTTCAACAAACTTTTGTATTTTATTTTTTATTTCTTTTATTCTTTACTTAAGGGAGCTCTGGTGGCCTAGTGGCAAGAAGCATTGCAATCCTGAAGGGTACACCAGCTGCTCTGTGGAGAAGGATTGGCAATCTCCTTCCATACAATTAACGGCCCATGAAACCCACCAGAGGGTCAGCTATGGGTCAGTTCTAAGCTGACAGTACACAATAACTCAAGACAACATTACTTGCTTACGTTCAAGCAAAATATTGCTTTTCTTCTAGGTGCATGTTTTTTTCTCCTAAACCCTTTTGTTGTTGCTTCTATTGTGGTCTCTTATTTGATGGTTGTATTGTTTTGGTTTTTTGTTTGTTTGTTGTTGTTGTTGTTGTTGTTTCTTATTTCTTGAGGCTTGCTTTTTTTACTTAAAATATCTGTCATCTTCTGGAGAATGTTCCATGAGTGTAGGAAAAGAATGCATACTGAGGGTTTTTTGGGTTTTTTTTGAGGATGTATTAGCCTTTGTGTATTTATTAAATTGAGTTGGTTAGTTGTATCATTTAATTCTTAAGCATCTTTGTCAAGTTTCTTTCATATTGTCTTATCTTTCCTTGAGAGTAGTGTACTGAGGTCTCTGACTACTATCATGATATTGTTTATTTTTTTCATTTCAGTTAATGTTTTACTTTGTGTTTCTGATATGATTATAACTCATTTGTGATTTTCTCTCTTCTTTCTTCTGTACTTCGGTTACCAGTTGAGAAATGTTATATTGAAAAGAAACATCATGTACTCTTTTTCTATTATGCAAAAATCACAATATGGAAAAGAGAGGAGATCTTATTTAAAAGGAAAAAAATCTGCCATTTGATAATGTGCATATGCAAAAGAACTTATTTTGACTTGTGATTAGTTTCATTCTTTAAAAAATATGGTTGTTATTGTTGTTAAGTGCCATCAAGTCAAGGACAAATCATACATAGCAATCCTATGAGCAAAGATCTGAACCCTGTTCTATAAGTACCTTCATTGGTGGAAAAACAATTATTGATATAAATTATTGATACAAATTTCTTTCTACTATAGACATTTCTTACTATGTTGTAAGATAAATAAAATTAATCTGAAAGACCATTGTATGATAAATGTATAGAACTTGTTGTTCTTGTTATGCATCATGGGTCCCCTGCAACTCATAATGATCCTGTGTACAATAGCTCTGAACACAGCCCTTCCCTGAGCCAGTTTCACTGACTCCAACACACCTCTTCCCATTACCTTAGGTACTATGTCAATCTATCTCATCTACGGTCTTCCTATCCTGGGCTGTCCCTCCACCCTTCCAAATATTATGTCCTTTTCTAAGGACTAGTCCCTCCTGGCCATATGACAAAATTATGTGAGATGGAGCTTCAAAATCCTTGCTATGAATAAGAAAATTGTTTTCACTTTCTCCAGCACAGAGTTGCTTGTTGTCTCGGCTGTCTATGGTATGTTCAATACTCTTCTCCAGCACCACAATTCAAAGGCATCAATTCTTCTTTCAGCCTTAGTTATTGTCAAGCTCTCTGATGCATAGCAAGTAATTGTAAATACCGTGGCCTGTATCAGGCACAACTTTTCCCGTAGACTGACATCATTACTCTTTAGCATTTTGGAGAGGTCCCTGATAGCAGACATCCCCAATGCAATTCATCTTTTGATTTCCTGACTACTGGTGCCAAGAGTATTAATTATAGAGCTGAGCAAATTGAAATTATTGACTAACAACCTCAATCTCTTATTGAATCTATCATGGTGCTGTCAATTGACTCAGTGGTGAGAACCTTAGTCTTCTTGAAGTTGAACTTCAATCTATATTGAAGACTATGGTCCATGACATTCTGTAGCAAATTCTTTAGGAGCTTTAGGTCCTCCTCAGTTTTGACAAGCAAGTTTATGTCATCTGCATATTGCAGGTTGTCTTCCTCCAATCCAACCTATATTTCCTCTCATAAAACCCAGCCTTCTAAATGATCTTTTCCACATACTGATAGAAAGGGAATGAAGACAGGACACATCACAACAAGCAATTCTGTATTGGAGAAAATAAAAACAATTTTCTTATTCAAGGCAAGGATTTTGAAGCTCCATCTCACATAATTTGCCTGCTTCCTGGTCCAAATGTAGATTTCATATGAGCACAATTAAGTGTTTTGGGATTCTTATTCTTCTCAAGGTTAGCTAAAATTTGTTGTAATCCACACAGTGAAATACCTTTGGATAGTCATTGAAACACAGATAAATATTGCTCTGGTAGTCTTTTCTTTTGGCCGAGATCCATCTGACAGTAGCAATAATGTCTCTGGTGCCTTGGCCTCTTGTAAACCCAGCTTATATTTCTGGTAGTTCTCTGTACTGTTTCAGGAGTTTCTGGCTAATCTTCAGCAGGCTTTTGCTTGTGTCTAATATAAGATATATAGGTTGATAATTTTCATATTCTATTGAGTCACTTTTTTTTGGAGAGGGAATAATTTGCATCTTTTTCATTCAGTTATCAAGGTAGTTGCCCTCCAGATTTCTTCGCACAATCTGCTGAGCACCTCCAGGGAACCATCTGTTTGCTGAAATTAGACAGTTGGTATCCCATCAATTCCTGGGGCCTTATTTTTTGGCAATTGCTTCAGAGCAGCTTAAACTTCTTCCTTCTTCACCATTCCCTCTTGATCATGTGTTGCCTAATGAAATTCTTCTTTGTCAGCCAATTAGCATGGTTCAATTTTGTTCTTGTGAAACCATTCTACAATTCTGTCATTTCATTTATGTTGTTAGAATGAAGATGTATTTTTTAAAATATTTTGTTTGTAGATCTTAATTGTGCCCTAAGTAGTAATTTCCTAAGAATGAAAATTCTTCATTTTTATAGTTGAGATTCATTAGCTTCCACCATTTCAGTGTACAAAATTTGATCCGTTTTGGTGATAGTAACTTGCTTATATTTGTATGAAAATAATGTAAATGTTCTTGACTTAAGCTTATATAAAGCATAGAGTATATTATAAGTCATTAGGATCCTAAGGAGAATTCATAAATGAGAATTATAAAAACCAAAGGCTTATATATTACTCAAGGACAAGCTTATATTTCCAGACCATGGAAAAAGACAACCATAGCTATTAAGGAGCTTATTTGTATTTGTATTAAACATGTGGTTTCATGTAGAAAAAATGAACGGTTACAATAAAAATCAAATTTTTTCTAATTGATCCTAAAGTTACTTAACCTCTCTGAGGCTAATAAGATCAATTCCACAGAGTTTTTTGAGAATAAAAAGGCAAGTTAAGTGCTTAATAATTTGTGTGGTGCATGAAAAGTTTAGTTAATAATAATTGGGGGAACTAAACAATTTGAAAGACTAAATGATTTAATATAGATAGAAAAAAGAAGTAACATTAAAGACTAAACTTTGGATTTTTTTTAAAAAAATTTTTTTTATTAATAAAGCTCTGGTTGTAGGCACATAAATCAGAAAACTTAGATTTCCATTCATTTATTGTTGCAAAATTTCCTTCCTACCCCAGTTTGCTTTTCTCTTTAAAAAGATTATTTCATTGTTGGACAATTTCCTCCTTTCTCCCAACCCCAGAGCACTTTATTGTGAACTGCTTCTTCTGGACTGCTGTCTTGCAAATAATACATAATCATATATTCCTTTTAAACAGTTCTTTCCCTCATCTGTTTCAATGCAGTGATCATTTTTTAGTTTCTCTTTTCTTAGTTTCCCCCCAACTCTCATATCAGTCCTGTTTTATAATAGTGGCATTATGTAGTGTTCGTCTTTTTGTGACTGAGCTATTTCAATCAGCATAATGTCCTCCAGGGTCACCCATTTTGTATAATATTTATGAGTTCCTTGGTTTTCAGTGCTACATAGTATTCCACTGTTTGAATATACCATAGTTTCTCAATCTGTTCATTTCTTGAGATTGTTCACAGCTTCAGTTTGCTTGGCTCCACGATCAACACTCTTGGCACCAGCAGCCAGGAA
>NW_006399872.1:7276254-7278494 GCF_000299155.1 Elephantulus edwardii
TCTGACATACTTGGAGCATGTTGAAAGGAGTAATCAGTCCTTGGAGAGGGACTTCATTCTTGGACGTGAGGAGGGACAGCACAAGAGAGGAAGATTTTTGATGAGATAGATTAATTCAGTGATTAGGTAATGAGGGTAGGTGGTTCAGAAACAATAAAGTTGACACAGGATAGAACAGGGTTCAGAGCTGTTGTACATAGGGTCGCTATGAGTTACAAGTGACTTGATAGCACATAACACCACCATGGAGTTGGAACCGACTTGTAGCTGACCTTTCAGCAGTATTTCAGACGCTGTAAACTGCACAAGAAGAAATACCCACCTCCTTCCTGAGGAGCAGCTTGTGAAATTGAATTATGTACTTACTGTCTACTGTAGTCTATTACACTGAAAGAATAAATTTTCATCATTTAAATACTTTTTTTTCTCTTTCCCTTAGAAGTTAAAGAATACTATGGCGTGAGATTGCTTGCTTTGTAATTCAGATGTCTTACCAATTTAAATTTTTTGTCTATGGGAAAAAGCATTACTACTTAATACTATAATTATAAGAACTAAATGAGATAATATGTATAAAACACTTAGATACCTAGTTTATTAAAAAAACTTGATCATTGGAATTGTTGTTTTCTGAAAGTATTTTATAGCTACTATCAAGTTCATATAGCATTTTATGGACACTATCAATTTACTTATTCAAAGTGAAAGAACTGAAAACCCTTCAAGCCTCAAGTAGTAATACATAGAGATGTTATCGGAATATTTTGAATGCACTAAGAAGCATTAAATGAATATAGAGAGAATATACAGAATCATTGTACCACAAAATTTGGCTGACACTGAAATATTTGAGGATATTTGAGTAGAATTAGAATCCCAAAGGACTAATTGGTGCTTATGAAAAACCTATACCTAGACCAAGAAGCTGTTGTGTGAACAGAGCAAGGAAATACTCACTACATAGCTTAAAATTAAAAAGTTTTTTTTCAGGGTTATATTCTTCCTTTATACATATTCAGTCTGTATACTGAGCAAATTATTTGAGAAGCTAAACTCTATGAAGCAAAATGTAGCATCCGACCAGAGGAAGACTGACCAATAACTTTGATATGGAGATAAGATAACTTATAATACTTACGGCAAAAGATCAAACACTGTAGTAACCTTCAATATGAATTATACCTCATCATCAAGAAAACAAAAATTCTCACCCCTGGACCAACAAGTAACATGACAGATGGATAAGCTATTGAAATTATCCATGTCTGCATCTCCTTGGATCCACCATCAATACACTTGGGGCAAACAATCAGATCAGGAGACACATTGCACTGGAAAGTCTGCAATTATGGATCTCTCCAAATTTTTAAGGAGCAATGATGTTACTCTGAGGACTAGAACATGAATTTTTTTAATAACTTGTTACATATTTTAGAACTGGACAATGACTAAGGTTGACAGAAGAGTTGATGCCTTCTAACTGTGGTTTTGGAGAAGAATACTGAATATACATCCCACGGACTGCCATAAGAACAAAGAAATATCTTGGAGAAGGTGTAGTCAGAGTTCTCCTTATAAGCAAGGATTGTGAAGCTTTGTCTCACATACTTTGAGCATGTTGATAAGAAAGGCTATTCTCAGATATCATGAAAAGTAGAGGACCATGAAGGAGAGGATGAACTTCAACCAGGTGAATTGTCACAGTGATTGCAAGCAATAGGCTTAAGTATGTCAGAGATTGTGAGAATGGCACAGTATAGGATAGGGTTCAGATCTTATGTTTTAGAGTCATCATTAGTTGTACTCTACTCGACAGCACCCAACAACAGTGAACTTGCTTCAGTTGGCACAAAGAAACAATTCATCTGCTTCTCCTAAAACACAAATATAGAGTCATGACGTCATATTTGTATTCGTTAAAAGATGTATTTACTTCACACCCAAGCTAAGTGAGGCACTAAACAGAGAATCGTATAACTATACTGATGATTCATATACAGCTTGAATACTACTCTCATGTTTTCTGCCAGATGTTTTTTTTCTGATACATACAGAAACACATTAAAAAAGATTTGTTGCATATCTCTTCCAGAAATTATATTAATCATTATGAAGGAATCAATGATTTCAAACAGAATCTTTCTGTCCACATGAATTACATCTTGAAGAACCGTAGAAATACATTAATTCAGTAATACAGTAAGTATAAAAGATTTGACAATCATTATTTTATTAAGAAA
>NW_006399872.1:7279119-7281749 GCF_000299155.1 Elephantulus edwardii
TGAATTTTATCATCAAAAGTATTAAAAACACATTCTCTATATCAGAGAATTGGACAATGACTAGGGATGATAGAAGGAGAATTGATGCCTTTGAGCTATGGTGCTGGAGAAGATTATTGAGTGTACCAGGGACTGCTAAGAAAACAAACAGATTCAACCTGGAGAGGGTTACACTGGGCTGCTCCTTGGAGGCAAGGATGCTAAGGCTTCGTCTGACATACTTTTGATATGTTGTAAAGAGGGATGGGTCCTGTGAGAGGGATGTCATGTTTGGGAGGGTGGAGGGACAGGGAAGGAGGGGAAGACCATCTATGAAGTGTATTGATTCAGTGACTGGGGTAATTGGGATGGGTGGATCAGAGACAGTGCAATTGGCACAGGACAGAGCAGAGTGTAGGGCTATTGTATATAGGGTCACTATGACTCACAAGCGACTCAACGGCACATAACAACAATAATATCAAAATAAGAAAATGAACTGTGTGTTGAAAGGGTTTTTATATTTTCTTCTTCATGCTTGTAATAGCACCTTACTTTTAGAAAAAATGTATAGCTTTTATTAAAAAAGTAGAAATTTTCTATAAATATTTGAGTAACAGAACTAGTGGTAACAATTGATGGACATCTCTTGAGTAGATTGGCAAAGAGTGATAGTTTAATGAAAAATAATATGTTCTTATTTGTTGTTCTTATGTGTCATGAGTCACCTCCAAGTTATAGCAAACCTATGTACAACAGCTCTGAAGCTGCCTTGTCCTGAGCCAATCTCACTGACTTCGATGTACTTACTCCCATTGCCCTAGTTACTGTATAAATCCATCTCATTCTTGGGTCTTCCTCTCCTGTGCTGTCCATCCACGCTTCTGAGCATTACATCCTTCTCTAAGGATTAATCTCCATGCCCAAAGTATGTGAGATGGAGTTTCAAAATTCTATCTCTGAAGAAGAAACTTGGTTTCACTCTCTCCACGTCAAGCCTATTTGTTTTCTTGGTGGTCCATGGTATGTCCAAGACTCTTCTCCAGCACCACAACTCAGAGGCATCAATTCTTCTTCCGTCATTCTTTTTCATTGTTTGGCTCTCTGATGCATAGCAAGTAATTGTTAAGACTATGGCTTGGATCAAGCGCTTATTAGGCTCTAGACTGACATCATTGCTTCTCAGCACTCTGGAAAGGTCCCTGACAGCAGATTTACCTAATGCAGGTGAAATCCATCTCACATATTTTGGACATGTTGATAGGAGGAGCCAGTCTTTAAAGATAGTCATCATACTTTGAAAAGTGGAGGGTCAGTGTAAGAGAGGAAGACACCCAACAAGATGAATTGACATCGTGGCTGTAACAATGGTCTCAAGTGTGTCAGAGATGATAAAGAGGACAGGAGGGTTCAGCTCATAGGGAACATGGAAACAGCTGAAATGTCCAGCCATTATCAAATGGATTGAGAAATTTACATGATGGAATACTATGCAGCATGCAGGAGTAATAATTTTGTAAATCACTACCAAACTAGTAGAAATAGATAACTAGAAAATATGTGTATGAGGATCCAAGAGTGGGGAAGGAACACAGGGGTGAGTATGGGTGGGGGTGTATAGGTTTGCACAATTTGATGCGTGAAGGGAGGGGTGGGTTAAGGAAATGGGAAAAATAGGCATGAAAAACTACGTACAAAATTTGTATGTAAACCTGAATAAAATAAAAGTTTGGTTGGTTTTTGTTTTTTTTTTTAAAGAAAGGATGATTAGAAAAAAAATGTTCTTAGAAAGAAGTTTTGCATTTCCTCAAAAAGCTAAACATAGAAATTGAAATTCCATATGACCCAGATATTCTACTACTTGTAATATACACTGAGAAAATTTCAACTGAGACACAGAGATGTACTCACCAAGATTCATAGCAGTGTTACCCACCATATCAAGAGCATGGGAACAGCACAAGTGTCCAACCACAATCGAATTGATTTAGAAATCATGGTACATTCACATGATGGAATACTACACAGCGTGTAGGAACAATGGTTTTGAAAACCACTACCTAACTTGGGAGGGACTGGAGAGTATCATGCTAAGTGAACTAACTCAGTTACCTAAGGGCAAATGCTGTTTAATATCATTATTGCAGAAATAGAAAGATAAATAGTTAAACATGTGTGAGGATTTAAGTGAGGAAGATAGGAGCATAGGGGTGAGGATGGGCAGGGAATGGAGGGTAACGATAGGGTTGCACAATTTGATGGGTGGAGGGAGGGATGGGTAAAGGAAGTGGGAAAGACCTGGTGTGAAAAACAATTTATATGAACTTTGTAAGTAAACCAGTATAAAATAAAAATGCTATGAAAAAATAACTACAGCATTAAATACAGATTACATCTCGTTTTCAGGAAACCAAAAGTGCTCACTAAAGGGCTGATAGGCAACATCAGAATAGATGGAGAAAAGATTGAAATTGTCAATAACTTTATCTTGCTTAGATCCACGAACGTCCTTGGTACCAGCAGTCAAGAGATCTGGACATGTGTAGTATTGACAAAGTTTGCTTTCAGGGACTTCTACAAAGTCCTGAACACCGATGATGTTAGTCTAAGATACGGACAATGAATAAGGATGATAAGAGAAAAACTAATGC
>NW_006399872.1:7282826-7284844 GCF_000299155.1 Elephantulus edwardii
TTTAATATAATAATGTACTGTTTTGTACACCAAACTTTATTAGTTCTCTGGAATCAATTTTATTTTTTTTTTGAAAAGTTATTTTTGTTTCTTTTTCTAGATATCTAGGGATATAAATTCTGTGATCTAGCTTTATTTCCTTGGCTATAATTTAGATTGTAAAATATTTTCATTTCTTTTCAGAATAAGCCTATTTGCTGGAAACTATTTCTATTTATCCTTTTCACATCCAACCTTCATATATTTGAGAAGAAACAATGACTTAGGAGTTTCAGTTAAATGGAAATTAGAATTTGCTTTCAGAGATTTGCTTATGTGTCTGGTCCCTCTGAGTACAGGGTGTTTCTGGGTATCATAAAGCCTCTCACTTATTCCTTGATTACTGAGCATCCTTAATACATGTGTTTTTTTTTTCTGAATGTGGCTACAGATTAGAGATTATTTTATTCTGTGTAGACATGATGGTATAATGAACTTTGTGATTTTTCTCTGATATAAGAAAATGGATAAATTGCCTAAAGACAAGAAATATAACCTAAGATTACCATTTAAATACAGGAAAGTTAATACATCATTTTTCTGTTTTCCCCAGAAGATAGAAAAGACATCCTAATGATGCATGAAGAGGATGCTGAAGAATGGGCTTTGTATTTGAGGGACGTTTTTGCACATGTCGTGTCAAGGGAAGCAATCTTGTTATATTGTTTGGAGAATTTCTCTCTTCAACCTTTGGAAGTGCTAAATTTGAACTCCTACAAATGTAAAGTTTTAGTATTATCAAATAGCCTGCTTAAGGACTTAACACCAAGGAAACGTCAGTTTCTGCAAAAGGTACTGGATTCACCAGAAAATGTGGTCATTCTGCTGTGTGGGGTGAAGAGTTCAGATCAGCTCTATAAATTGCTAAATATCTCAGGAGGCCAATTGGAGATCTCCACTGAACAGGAACCGGAAGACTACATATCTGCAATCAAGAGTGTCCTATTCAGAGGTAGAGTTACCCAATATTATTTACCTATTTGTTTTTATTGTTATGGTTGCCTTAAAAAATAAAACCCAATATTTAATTCTTTAATATTAGCATGAAAACAGATAAAAGTCCATTTTATCTTGTTGCACTTTCACAAAATTCAAGATTCTTAAATTCTAGCTGTATTATCAAGTCCAGGTTTATCAGTTGTTATGAAACTGGTTTATAAATATATTCCTTAGGACAGCTTGTTTCAAGCTATGATGAAACAAGTGTGATATGCTGTCCCATATGCTATCCCATATGCCATTTTTATATTCATTCTGGAATCTGATTTCTTATTTAACTAGTGAGGCTTGAGTAATAGTATCTACAACTTGAAGGCATATAACATAATGTAAGATGGAAACTAGTATTGTTATCAGGAGCATGCCAAGGCTCAAAGGTTTATGTTACAATTTCAGAGCTTCTGTTGTGCTAATAATTACAAAACAGTGTTACTATGATGTGAAACACTGTTAGTTTTGTTTCTTTTTAATTTTAAAAGACATGATTTGTGTGTATGTATAACCTGTTATGTTAAACAGCAAAACACAAAGTCTCATTCATTAATTAAGAGTCCTAGAAGAATAGAAATTCTGAAGTTTACTGACAGTACCACACCGCCCTTCTCAAGTTTTATTTGGATTTTAGTCTTGGTGTGGAAAGAGACTGTGGTCAGCAGCTTCCCTTGTTTTCTCAGTCTCCATTTCATCTTTAACACCATTTTTTTTCAGGTTTGGTTCTTTTTCTGTACAGGAACAGGATGGGGTTATTATTTCCTTTTGTCATATCAGATAGTTTTGCCTCTTTTTATTGGAGTATATTTCCGGACTCTTTCTCTCTCGCTGAGGAGATCTTACCTACGATTCTTTAATGAAGTGAATGCATCTTTCTTCTCAGCTCCTACTTTTGGTGATTTATCTCATATAGTTCTTACCATTACATTCTAATAGCCCACTTGTGTGTGTGTGTGTGTGTGTGTGTGTGTGTGTGTGTGTGTGTGTGT
>NW_006399872.1:7284944-7296234 GCF_000299155.1 Elephantulus edwardii
TGTGTGTGTGTGTGTGTGTGTGTGTGTGTGTGTGTGTGTGTGTGTCTTGGTAGCAATACACTAAAATATCTCCTGGCTAGCTTGTTTTTCTCACCTGGTTGACAACTGTCTATAAAACATTTATTTACTTAACTTTTGCTTTGATAAACTTTGTTTGACAAAGTCAGTATTGCTAGCAAATGTGGGTCTAACACAAGCTTTGGCGGTTCATAAATTCTAAGTACACATGTCAACCAAAAACATATGATTGGGCATTTTATGTGTGATGATTGGCAATCTGGATCATAAGGAGCATTGCAAAATGGACTCGGGGAACGTGAAGGGAAGAATAGGGAGGAAAACATGCAACAATGAATCAATAAAGGTCCAACCTTTCCGTAAACTTTCATTAAAATCAACATTTAAAAAAATGGGGTGGGAAGTTGATCTTCTAGAAGTCTCAATGTGTGTGAACCCTAGAATCAAACCCAAGGTTCACAATTTGCTTCTAACTCATACTGACCCTCCAGTGAATTTCCAAGTCTATAAATCCTTCTACCTTAGAGTAGTTTGAGCTTGAACTACTGAACTTCCCATTAGCAGCACAACAGTCAATACATGAAGCCAAAGGAGTAGTAATAATCCTCATTTTCTTTCCTTCAAGGGACAGAGTGGTATTGGCAGCACATCAGTAACTTTCTTAAAATTCTATACTGTCTCGATGGTACCCTAGTGGCCTCGTGGCATGGAGTTGTGCTGCCAAATCAAAGGTGCTTGATTCGAATCCACTAGCTTATATGTGGGAGAAAGACGAAAAAATTTCCTCTCGTGCGATTTATTGCTTATGAAAACCCTCTGAAGGGTCAGCTATTGGTCGGTTTCTACTCTGTGCCAATGAACAGCAACATATTTTCTAGAGGATCTCATAGTCTTCTAATTCAGCTGCTTTCTAACCTTGTTTTAGTTGTCTATTACCATCTTACAAAAACTCAAACTCGTTGCCATTGAGCCAGAATTGATTCATAGATGATTTTTCAACAGGTTTCAGAGGCTGGTGGATTTGAATCGCCCACCATTGGGTTGACAGCACAACTCTTTACTCATTAGGCCACCAGAGACACGGGAGGAGATTGCTCCTCTTTCTCCTGTGAAGTAGCTGGTGAATTAAAACTGTGTACCTTTCAGCTGGGATGCAATTCTCTACTAGGAGGCCACCAGAGCTCCCTTATCACCTGACAGGTACCCCTAATTTAGCAAATTAAATAATAAACAACCATTTTATCACACATTCTGTAGCTGAGGAATCCTGGAGTGGTTTAACAGGGTGATTCTTGTTGATGGTGTTAATATCGATCTGTTCTGAGCTACATACACTTGAAGGTTCCATGAGGGTGAATCTGCTTACAGAAGGGCTCATTTATATTTCTGGTAAGTTCACTTGCTATTGTATTTTAAATCATCTCTTGGTTGGCTGAAAGTCACCTCTGGTTGATTCCTGAAGAAGGCTTGGGAGTAATGTTTCTGAATTCTTGCATGTTCAAAAGCGTTTCCCTGCTGCCTTTTTATTTGAAGGACAGTTTGCCTGAGGACAGTGTTGATTTTTCCTCCTTCTTCTAGCACTGAAAAAGTTGTACTATACAAAAATCCAGTATTAGTTTCCTTTTTCCTGCAGTAGGCCATTTTACTTACTTGTTTTATGACAAGTTGTTTTAATTTCTATTTGAAGTCTAGGAATACAATAAGAGATTATAAATAATATTATGGTGTTGATTGTTTGAATTATTTGCTCTTCTTTTTTCCAGTACAGTAGAATGAGATCCTGCACAATTCTGTTGCCTCCTCCCTATCTCTGCTATGCCTAGTTTTACAGTCAATTTCAACCCATCTTGAAGAGAGTCATGCTTATTTTTTTTCTTTTCTGACCCTCAACTTTGCCAAGTGTGATGTCTTTTTCCATGGACTAGATCATCCTAATAACATGCTCCCAAGTGTGTAAGACAAAATCTCACTATGCTTGCTTCAAAGGAATACTTAGGCTGTACTTCTTTCAATGTGTATTTGTGCATCTGGTAGTTCTTTCAATATACACAGTAATGACATTTTCTCTTCCTTATTCATTATACAGCTTTCAGATACATACAAAGCAATTGAAATTACCTTATCTTAGATGAGCTATACTTTTGTCTTTAAAACAGCATCCTTGCTCTTTTGGCATTTCCATATGGTTTCACCAATACAGATTTTTCCAATGCAACATATTTTTTGATATCTTGATTGCTGTTTCTGTAGGTGTCTGTTGATAGTGGATCCTAGTAAAATGAAATCTTGGACCATTTCACGATTTTCTCCATTTATCATGATGTGGTCTATTGCTCCTGTTGTAAGAATTTTTGTTTAAGGTATAATCCATAATGAAAACTCTAGTCCTTCAGTAAGTACTTCAAGCCCTCTTCACTTTAAGCAAACAAGACTATATCAGCTACACAACATAGGTTGTTAATGAGGGCTACTCCAATTCTGATGCCTCATTCTTCTTAATGTAGGTCACCTTCTTCAATTATTTGCTCCACATGCAAGATGAATGGCCATCATGAAAGGATACAAACCTGGTGCACACCTTTTCTTATTTTAAATCACTTTGTAGTCATTCTCAATCTATTCAAAAGTTCCACAGGATCACAGTTAAATATTCCAAAATCCTCATTCTTCTTAATTTTATCAATAACAGTATTATTTACACAGTGGAATTCCTCTGTTTAGCCAATAAAACATCTTTCTAATATTCTTTCTTTTCAAGTCAAGTTCCACCAGACATGAGCTGTGATGTCCTTTTATTGATCTAGTGATATGTTGTTGCCTGTTGTTGCCATAACCTTCTCCCCTTTTTTTAATAAAAAAGGCTTAAGCCTTTTTATTTCAAAAACAATTTTTATTTATATATTTAAATATTTTCAGTCTAATAACCACAATAATTATTTTTAACTCCTTTTAAGTGCATGTTGCATTGCTTCTGTCTGTGAGAAACTATTTTTTTCCCTTTAACTTGTCTAACTTGTTATAAGATCAGAACCACCTCACAGCAGTCCTTCCATTGGGTTTCCAAGACTGCAAGTCATGTGGGAGCAGATTGTCCATCTTTCTTTTAAAATGCAGCTGGTAGATTTGAACCATCAGAGAAGTGTAACCTTTAAGACTAGCAGCAGAGGCCCCTAGGGACTAAGCAACCAGAACTTTCTTGAATAAAAAGTCTTTAATGAGCTTTTCTCAAAATAAAAAAGTGAACACTAGGTTTGTATACAATGGTTTACAATAATTTTTACACAAATCAAGATTTTACACACATAGAAATTAAGGAAAGAAGAGCTGAAAATCAACAAAAAACAGTCCAATAATACTTCAGTTTGATAGTAATTACTTTTAAAATAAGTAATTAGATTAGAAGAACAACTATGGTAGACACATTAACTCAAGGTTCTAAGAAACCTCCTGATCTACTCTTCCTATGGCCACCATCACTGCTTTCTTTAAAATGAGTGGCCTTTTTCCTCAGTCCAATTTATAGATAACTCGAAGGACCAAAGGAAATTGTTTGCTTCCTTGAAACATTTCTCAATAGTATAGATCTCACGAAGCAAATACTCTGTGTAGATGATTTCATATATACCAAGGAATTGTGTGATCAATATATTATCTGTCAAGACAATTACTTCATATTTATTTTGTCATAGTCACATTTACAGAAGAATTCATTTACTGACATCAGGTTTGGATACTTCCATAGAGTGTAATTTCATAGTCCCTAGCATGTTAATTGTAGCCTTGTTGAATTCATCATCTAGTATTTAACAGTATTAATATTTGTGGAAAGCAAAGAAGGTGTAATACCTTTTTGTTATTTAGAAGCTGTAATATCTTTTGATGTTTGAGTTCATACCATTAATGCCTTTGATTCTAGAAATAAATAACAACATGGTTTCTGCAGGTATATAGAAGTTGCAAACTTTTCTTGCCATCCTATGCATCTGAATCTGTGTAACTGAATTCTATGTATCTGCCTATATCCTTCGCCTAGGTTTTTCATAGATAAACTTCCATTTTTTTCCTTTCAAAATACCCTCTGCACAAGCTTCTTTCTCAGGCATTTTATCTTTAGTCCTGTGAAATTCTTTCACTTTTTCTTAAGTCATTCTGGCCCAGGAGAAATTTTCTTTTCCTTTTCTTCAATACTTTTTATTATTCCAGCCAAAAAACAAAACAAAACAAAAAACCACCCCACATTCATTCCAATTCCTTATTAATTTCCAGTGTACATGGTTTGCATTTATAACGTCATTCCTAATGACATTCTTCTGCATTCAGTTGCCCATCTTCCCCTTCATTTTTTTTTTTTCCCTTTGTCTGACATGTTACATTTTATATATATATTGTGCAATACTTCAAAAAAGATTGCTATTTATGATCCTTTTAAAATTCCTTGTGTAATATTTAGTTTATTAATTTATTATAAACTTATAATTTATTATATTTTTAAGTTTATTAATACTATTTATGTTGATGGCACCTAACAACAACAACTACAATATTTAGTTACACATTTCAATTCATTTTCTGACAGTATACTTTCAGTTCACTTCCTCATATGTCTTGAGTTGGTTTTTGTGAGTGTTTTTTTTTTGGGTGTTTTTTTTTTTCTCACTCTCATATTCTTTCTCGCATTCTCATCTTTCCTGTATCTTTATTAGCCTCTCATTGTGCTGGTTTGCTTTATTCTTAAATCATTGAACAAAGTGACTTTTTCTTGATTCCAGTCAATGAAGACAGGCAGTTGTGGGGTTTGTTTATTATGTTCCCCCTTCTCCTCTCCTTAGCACTACACCTCCACCTGTCAAGACTTGTCTGCTTTTGCAGATATAGACTGCTTCCTGTCAATGTGTTCTTATAAGTATTTCCTCACTTTCTCATCTTTGATTTTGTCAAACTATTTCCTCAGATGCAATTAAAATAATGAATGTGCTTGTTACCTTAAAAAAAGTGTATTTGTTTTCTCCTTCTGAAACCTAGAGCTTCTGAATTATTTCTTCAAAATTTATTTTCTATTTTCTATTACATACCTTTCTGTTCAATTGCCACTGATTTGGTGACAGTTCTCTTGATCTAAGCTGTAGAATTAAATTGTTTTCTATTTTCTAGCTAGACACGTTTGTTAGGATAGAGGCTGTTCCTTGGAAGGGGACATTATGCTTATAATGGCAACATGTCAGGGAAGAAGAAGACATTCAACAAGATAGATTGATACAATGTCTGCAGCAGTGAACTCAAATGTGTGGAGGATTATGATGGTGCAAGATAGGACAGAGTTCAGATTGCTATAAATTCTACTTAACTCAAGAGCACTTAACAACCAGAACCACAGCAGTACATTTTTAGCATGATTGTTTCCAAGTCTCTACATTTTCAGATATTTCAAGCACTTCAAAAAGGAAATGTTCACTGTACTCTACAATTTTTAAACTGCAAAATTTCAAATTTATACTCTATTTCAGTTCTATCTCCAGATATATTGAGTTTGTTTGGGTTAACAAAAAGGAAAAGTTACAACTGAAAAATTCAGGGAAAAATGGCAAGTATATGTAAAGTAAAAGAAATTATAATTTTTTTTCACAATGCAAATACTAGAAACTGATGTTAAAATCTTGAGGGCTCTTTCACACATATTGCTATTTTCCCAGAAGAACACTAGTTATTTAGGCCATTTACTAGGATTCTGTTACCATTTGACAAGATTTTTCTTTTTAAGTTGTACTGTTTTGTGTGTATAGTATCTTTTGGTGCTTACAAAAATGAATTTCTACCATTCTTTAAAATTATATT
Source organism: Elephantulus edwardii (assembly GCF_000299155.1). NCBI lineage: Eukaryota > Metazoa > Chordata > Mammalia > Macroscelidea > Macroscelididae > Elephantulus > Elephantulus edwardii. Next base: position 7,290,795 of record NW_006399872.1, read on the forward strand.
CTAATTCCTAGTTGAAAGGATAAAAGTCAATACATTATAGATAAAACAGTACTATTTAAATTTATTTTCATTCATTCATATACATTTATTTTATAACATTTGTTACTATTAATCAATGCTATTAATTACATTTCCTCAAACCTCCACTGTACCTTGCTTTACTCCCTCTCTATCCATCAACTAATCTCTCTTCCCTCCTCCCTCCTCCCTCCCTCCCCATCCCTGTCAACCCTCCAGCATTGATTTTACCTGTGTATATGCCTTTCCTTAACTTTTTTTCTTTTTTCAATACATAGTCACCAAAAGTCACCATTAACTTACAGGCAAGTAATTAACAATAGCAATCACAGCAGCAACAATAGCATTAGTCTCCTCAGCGATATTACTAAGACGTACCAACATGTTTGGACTGGAACAGACACTGTCAGAAGGGTTAACACCAAAATGGCTATCTAAACATATTTTTGTGTAATTTTCCCGCAAATGTTTACTAATTTTAATGGAAATATCCTTATCGGTATACTTAAATTCTTTTGTAAACTAAGCTTCCATGTACTGATACTATTGTTATATGCTAGTACATGGACTACAATTCATAACGACCCTAGAACAATGGTTCTGAACCCTCTCCAAGCCTTTGCCATTCTGATCATCTCTGATATACTTGAGTACATTGTGGCAATATACTGTACACTAACTTACTTTTTCTGAACTACTATTATTGAAGAGCAATGATGTCAGTCTGGGGACTAAGCTGTGTCTGTTCCAGGCCATAGTCTTCTCAATTGCTTGCTGTGCATCAGAGAGCTAGGCAATGACTAGATATGATAAATACGTACATAATTGATACATTTGAGCTGTGGTGCTGGAGAAGAATGTTGAATATACCATAGACTGCCAGGAGAACAAACAGATTCATCCTAGAGGGGGTGAAACCAGGCTGTTTCTTTGAGGCAAGGATTCTGAGGTTTCATATGACATAATTTGGGCATGTTGAAAGGAGAGACCTGTTCTTGGAGAGGCACATCATGCTTGGAAGGGTGGAGGGGAAAATAAAGAGAGGAAGACCATTGATGAGATGGATTGATTCAGTGGGTGGGGTAATGAGGGTAGGTGTTTCAGAGATAGTAAAGTTGGCACAGGATAGAGCAGTTCTCAGGGCTATTGAACATAGGGTGGCTATAAGTGGCAAGACACTGAATAGCACATAACAACAATGTGCTCTGATTAGAGCTTGTCTTATTACTGATTATACTGGTGCTTTGAATCACGTGGTTTCATCTGTATAAGCTACAAGCATATGCTGTTCTTTCATGTTGTAGATGTTTTTATGCACATTGATTTTGCCAGATTTTTTTTGTATTTTAGCAATAATATAAAGGTAATTAGTATTTGTTGTTGTTGATTGCCTTCAAATAGAGCACAGCTCATAGCAACCCTATTTAAAAAAGGCCTGAAGCCTTTCTATAAATATCATCATCTATTAAACTTCATTGAGTTTCCAGGGGCATGTTGTTTCGGTAGTAGATGCCACTCCTTTTTCCAAATCTGTCTTAAACTGAGAACTTCACCAAATACTGTCCACCATGAGTAATCATTATTCCGTTTGACACCCCAATAGCACAAGGCTCAACATCACAGCAACTCCAGATCACATCAGTACAGTATATTGACAGAGGGAAGAGTGCTGTACCATTTAGAAGAGTATTCCTCCAAAATAATAACAACTGGTTTATACATACAAAGGCCTTCCTCAACGTCTTGTTGACTCTAAATAAAAGGTTTAAATAAACAATAACCAGTATAGTATGTTGTTATTGTTGTTATGTGTCATTGAATCACCTTTATTTGTGACTTCTAATAGTATATTTAAGATTTGGTATGAAAATTTCTTTTTAATATAATTTATCATGTATAGCAGCTTATTTGATAGAATCCTATAAGATGAGCTACTCATGCTAGATGTCACTCAAAATGCAACTAAGAAAATGCTGTCTCCTCAAAGTAGAGATTACCTTAACGAAGAAGATGGAATGATGCTTTCATCTAGTAATGGCTCTTCATTTGATAAGGCAAACTCAAAATGAGGAGAAACCGCGGCAAACATCCATTAGAAATTGAAACTTGACATATACAAAGTATAATTTGGAGTATAGTGGAAGTTGTAAACAATGAAATGGGACTATCAAAATCCTAGGTATTAGTGAGCGGAAGTGGACTTGTGTTTATAATTGGATAATCTTGTATCTTCTATGCCAGGAAGAGAAAATAAAGAGAAAAGTGTTATCAGAAAGAAAATTCCAAGTTGTGCCCTTAAGTATAATAATGCTAATGATAAGATAATATTGGCACATATGCAAAGAAGGCATGTTAATGCAAGTATTATTCACCTGTACGCATCAATCACTAAAGCAATAGATGAAGATACTGAGGATTGTTACAAACTTCTACAGTCTGAAATGCAGCGAACATGCAATTAAGATGAATCGATAATAACTAGTGACTGGAATAGGGACCTCTTATGGTTTAATGGTAAAGTGTTGTGCTGCCAACCCAAAGCCAAGTATATTCAACCCTTCAGCTGCTCCATTGAAAATCTTCTCCCATATGATTTACTGCCTCTGAAAACTCACTGGGAGGTCAGTCAGCTATGCTAAGTTCTAACTTGATGGGACCTAACAACAAGAGACTGGAATGCAAAATTGTATACTCACCTGGCAGGGGAGATACCATGATCACGAAGGTGGTTTTCCCAGGGTGAGGCTTATCCATTGCACTCCAGATGTGCTGACCCCTGCAATTTCCCCAAATGTGGGAAATTCGACTGCATAATTTGTGGTAGTGTGGGACTGGACTGCGTTCGCACTTTCCCCAAGAAAAAAAAAATTAAAAAAAAAAAACCCAAAAATTGTAAGCACTAATAGCTTGAAAATAGGATCTTTTAGACAGAGATCACCTGATAGAATTTTGTACAATTGATGATCTATTTATTAAAAATATTCTTTATTAAACCATTTACTAACACATAAATGAAAATCAAAATAGAAATGTCTCAGTCCAGCAAAAACAGCGATATTTAATCAAACAACCAACAACAAATACTGGAGAAGATGTGATGTGAAGACTAGAACTCTATTGCACTATTTGTGAGAATGTAAAATAGTGCAACCGCAATAGAAAATAGTTTGATACTTCAGAGAAAGTTGGAACTAGACAACCATTTGATCCAGGAGCCCCATTACTAGGCATATATCCCAAAGAAAAGGGAACTGCAATACAAACAATTTTTACTTTCATGTTTACTCAGCACTGTGTACCATAGCAAAGAGCCGGAAACAACATAAGTGTCTAACTCTTGAAATAAATGGATGGCTTTAAAAAATATGACATGTTTACAGAGTGACATATTATACATCACTTATATACCATGAATTTGCAGAATATTTCATAACATAGATGAATATAGAAGGATCTTGCTCACTTTGGGCATGTTGTCAAGAAATTCTAGTCTCAATAAAAACAGCATCTTTTGGAAAGTAAAGGATCAGTGAAAGGAAGACACTAGTAGACAGCTGATATGGTGTTTGCAACAATGGCCTTAATAAGGAGGAGACTGGAAGGAAGGCATAGGGTAGAGTGAGGCTTAATCTGTTAGGATTGCAATAAACTTGATAGCTTCTAACAACAACAGCATTCTTAACTTTTTTTTTGTTTCAATTTGTGTGTGTGTGTGTGTGTGTGTGTGTGTGTGTGTGTGTGTGTGTGTTACCGATGGTGGAAAGAGTTTGGTGGAGCTCCCCAATTAAAACAAGCTTGGAAGCAGGAGCGGCATTCACTTCCATAATAGCTTGCCTCTGGAAACCCTACAAACCTGCAGAAAGGATGAAAATTACACAGGTGTCCAGGACTTTTAATCATAGCGTCACTACGGCACTTGACAAAAACAACAACAACAACAATTACTTTTGTTTAGGTTTTAGTTTTGTTGTGTTGTTTTTTTGATAATGGAATTAAAATCATTAAAGAAAAAAATGTGAAAATATTTTCTCTCAGTAACTAATAATGTTGTAACTAGTTGTTGTTGTTGTTATGTGCTGTTGAGTCACTTGCAACTCATAGTGACCCTGTGTACAACATTCCTAAACCCTGTTCTGTCCTGTGCCAATCTCATTGTCTCCGACTCACCCACCCTTATTATCCCAGTCATTGAATCAATCCACCTCATAGAGGGTCTTTCCCTCTTGCACTGTCTCTCCACCCTCCCAAGCACGATATCCCACTCCAAGGATCAGTCCCTTCTTGCAACATGTCCACAGTGTTCAGACGAAGCCTCAGAATACTTGCCTTCAATGAGCAGCCTGGTTTAACCCTCTCTAGGATGAAACTGTTCATTTTCTTACCAGTCCATAGCATATTCAATGATCTTCAATACTCTTCTTCTTATTCAATACTCTTCTTCTTAATAATAATCAATACTCAATTCTTCTTCTAGCCTCCCTATTCATTGTCCAGCTCTCTGATGCATAGCAAATGATTGCAAAGACCATGGCCCCTATCAGAGGCACCTTAGTCTCCAGAGTGACACCATCGTTCTTTAGTACCCTGGAGATGTCCCTAACAGCAGACTTTCCCATTGAAATACTCCTTTTAATTTCCTAGCTGCTAGTGCCAAGAGTGTTGACTGTGGAGCCAAGCAGACTAAAGCTGGGAACAATCTCAATCTCTTCATCATCCCTCCTGATGCCGCCAATTGGCCCAGTGGTAAGAATCTTTGTCATCTTGACATTGAGCCTTAATCCGTATTGAAGGCTGCAATCCTTGACCCTCTGCAGCAAGCACTTCAGGTCCTCCTCAGTTTCAGCAAGCAGCGTTGTGTCATGGGCATCACGCAGACTGTTGGATCTTCCACCAATCCTGATGTCACACTTCTCCTCATACAGCCCAGCCTCCCTGATAATCTGTTCTGCATATAGTTTGAAAAGGTATGGAGACAGGACACATCCCTGGAGTACATCTTTCCCAATTTTGAACCATGTAGTATTTCCTTGCTCTGTTCTGATGACTGCCTCTTGTTCCTAGCATAGGTTTCGCGATCGCACAATCAAGTGTTCTGGGATTCCCATTCTTCTCAGAGTCAGCCACATTTTGTTATGATCCACACAAACAGCTTTGCATAATCAATGAAACACAGACATTCCTCTGGTACTCTCTGCTTTCAGCTAAAATCCATCTAATATTAGGTACTGCAATGCAATGTAGAAATATTTTACCAAAATACTACGTTGTTAGTACCTATATAATCTAAGAAATTATACTTAAGAAACAATATCACATAAGCTGGTGATATAGTCCAGGCTGGTTTCAGAAGGGGTCGTGGTACTAGAGATATTGTAGCTGATGTTAGATGGATCTTGGCTGAAAGCAGGGAATACCAGAGGAA
>NW_006399872.1:7298949-7300839 GCF_000299155.1 Elephantulus edwardii
TTTTAGATGGCTAGGTTGGCACAGGATAGAACAGTGTTTAGAGCTCTTGTACATAGGGTCGCTATGAGTCGGAAACAACTCAATGGCACATAACAACAACAACAACTGAACTCCAGTGTTTTGGTAAAAATGATAACGGAGCAAGATAGAACAAGATTTCATTCCATCATATATAGGGTCACTATGGGTCAGAGTCAACTCCATGTCATCGAACAACCACATATGGTCTCATAGAGGAAGAGGAAATCCACATGGATGCAGAGCATACCATAAGCTACCATACTATCTGGCACCAACCTCTTTGGTCTTCCTATATTTAAACCATCAACTATGACTAGCAATAATTTAGACATGTAAAGCAGAAAATATAGCCATGTTGTATGGAGAAAGATGTTCATAGACAACACATTTATCTGAGCTACAAAGAGACTGTAGATGTATAAGCAATTTGTAAACATATATTAATGATTTATATATATGAATTGGACCTCTTAACAAAAGTGATACTAATTGTTGTGATCTTTGCAATATTGCAGAAAATTTCTTCAATAAATGCACTTTGCAGTGATCTGCTAAATTATTTCATATTTCCATTATTGGTATGTTTGTTGTGTTGCCAAGTCACTTCAAACTCATAATGACCCTATGTACAACAGCTCTGAACCCTGCTGTATCCTGTGAAAACCTCAACTTCTCTGAAACATCCATATCCATTACCTTAGTATTTGAGTTCATCCATCTCATCCAGGGTCACCCTCTCTTGTGCTGTCCTTCCACTCTCCCAAGCATGATGTCTCTGTCCAAGCACTGATCCCTCAATGCAACATGCACAAAGTATATAAGGTGGGTAAGTATGCAGATCAAGCTTATTAAAAATAAGCTTATTAAAAATAACCTAAAAATAAAGAATATGGAATTCAACTTTAATATCTTTTTTTACCTGAGTCCATAGAGATATTATACAAAAAATTAAAAGAAAATTATTCTTCAGAAACATGATATGATAAAGAGAATAATAAAAATGCCAGAAAAGTAATGAAAATAATCAAATAGTCTAATATATTCACATTAGACAAAGAAAACTCAAAGGTAATTTTATAAAACTTAATGAAAGGGAAAGATATTCTATAATTAATCAAGTCTTTTCAGAAAGAGTTTTTTATATTAAAAAAGATACAGTAGTTCTTGCTTAATTTGAATATTTTATGTCTTTTTAAGGAATTAAGAAAACTAATTTCCTGCTTAGTTAATTATCAAATTGAGAGGAATATACATCTAATTATGTTTTCTGCTTTTCTCTATTTTTTATAATCCCAATAATTATGTTATTGTTATGTGCTGTTGAGTTGTCTGTGACTCATAGCGACCCTATGTACCATAGCCTCAAACCCTACTCTATCTTGTGCCAATCTCATTGTCTCTGACAGATCCATCCCCATTACCTCACTCACTGAATCAATCTACTTCATCGAAGATCTTCTTTTGCTGTGCTGTTCCTCCACCTTCCCAAGCATCATTCTTTGCAACATGTCCAAAGTATGTCAGATGAAGCTTCAGAGTCCTTGACTCCAAGGAGCAGCCTGGATTCACCCTCTCCAGGACGAGCTTGATTGTTCTCCTAGCAGTCCACGGTATGTTCAATACTCTTCTCTAGCACCACAGTTCAAAGGTATAAATTCTTCTATCATCTCTAGTCATTGTCCAGCTTTCTGATAGATAGCAAGTAATTGCGAAGACCATGGTTGGTATCAGGTTCACCTTAGTCTCCAGACTGACATTGTTGTTTTTCAGTTCTTTGGAGAGGTCTCTGACAGCAGACATTCCCAATGCAATTTGTCTTTTAATTTCCTGGCTGCTGGTATCGAAAGTGTTGATTTTACAATAATGTTT
>NW_006399872.1:7300986-7304192 GCF_000299155.1 Elephantulus edwardii
ACATTCCACATGTTATTGACATGTAACTAGTGCCTTAAATGTGAAATCCATCTCAACATTAAGAAAGCAAAAATGGAGAATGAAATTGTCAATTCTTTCATCTTACTTGTATCCACAATGAACACCCTTGGTAACGGCAGTTAAAAAATCAAAAGATGCATTGTATTGGGTAAACTTTTGCCAGTTTAAAGACTAAGGTGTGCCTGAGCTAAGCCATGTCCTTCTCACTTATTTGCTATGTGCAGTGGAAAGTTGGACAATGACTCAGGATGACATAAAATGAATAAATGCCTTTGAGTTGAAATGCTGAAGAGTTTTGAATATACTATGACCTGCCAAAGAACAAATAAGTTTGTCTTAGAGAATGTGCAACTAGTGTGACCTTAGAAGCAAAGATGATGAACCTTCATATACTTTGCACATGCTGTTAGGAGAAGCCAATCGTTGGAGAAGAACATCATGTTTGGAATGGTAGACGGTCAGCATAAGAATGGAAGACATTCAACAAAATAAATTGACCAAGTAACTATAGCAATAGGCTCAAGTATGTTGGAGTTGGTGATAATGGCACAAGATATGGAAAGATTCAGATCCATGGTTCATAGGGCCACTATGAGTCATAGTTGAGTCAATAGCACACAAGAACAACAGAATGCTCTGATGTAAAATTTACCCGAAAGCAACTACTATATTATAGTACACTGTAATATCAATACTGCAATACTCAAAGATAGCTTAGTTGCTTTATCATGCTAGATGGCACCAACCTTATTAATACCATTAGTCTTCCTATATTTAAACTATGACTAGCAATAACTTAAATGTTTAAGCAGAAAATTTGTATGAAGAAAGATGTTCATAGACAACACAGTTATCTGAACTACAGATTGTAGATGTATAGGCAAATTGGAAACATATAAACAATATATACACATGAATTGGATCTCTTAACAAAAGTGATACTAGTTGTTGCAATATTGCAGAAAATTTCTTCAAGAAATTTACTTTGCAGTGATCTGCTAAATTATTTTCTATTTCATATTTCCATTCTTGGTAAGTATGTTATTGTTTTTACCTGAAAGCAAATAAGCTATATTTGAGTATTATAGTATTGCTATTGGGTCCTTTAAAACCACTGCCAATAAGTTGATTCTGACTTTTGGGAACCCTCCATTGATTTCTGGAGCTGTAAATCATTATGGGAGAGGGAGACCGTCCATCTTTTTTCCAAGAATATTTGATGGGTTTGAACAGTGCATCTTTCGGTTTGAAGCCCAACAATAAATATACTACTAGGGCTGTGAGTTTGTTCTACTGAGGTCACTTTTAGGTTGCTGTGATACTGAAAGCTGTTCCACCTGTGTGTCAAGTGCCCAAGGGTCAACCATGGGGACAGTTTGAAGTAGAACTCTTAAATTAAGACAGACTAAAAGAGAGGATTTGTCATCTATTTTTTTTTTAATAGCAGGCCTCTGAAAACCCTACGAACAGTAGATAAATATGGACAGTTACAGTATTAAAGGTAAAGCCTAGATTGGGAGTCAATCAAAATGAAGAGAAACACCTGCAAACATCATTTAGTAGTTGGAATGTGGAATATACAAAGTATGAAAGCAGGAAAACTAGAAGTTGTGAAAAATGAAATGGAATCATTGAACATCAATATCCTAGGAATTAGTAAGATAAGATTGGCATTGTTGTGTACTGTAGAGTCTGAACTGACACCCTCCCCCGCCCCCCACCATGGCTTTTAAGATACTCACATGGGAGGAGACTGCCCATTCTTATTCCACAGAGAATAAAACAAACAAACAAACACAGAGGCAGAATGATGTTTCATTCATAGTTAAAAAAATCAAGTTCTATCCTAATTTACAATATTTTGAGTGATAGGATACCATCCATAAATATACAAAGAAGACGTGTTAGTAAGACTATTGTTCAAATATACTCACCAACAGCTAAAGCCACAGAGGAGAAAATGAAGATTTTTACCAAATGCTGCAGTTCAAAATTGGCCAATCATGCAATCACGTTTAATTAATGATAACTGAGGACTGGAATGCAAAATTTGGAAACAATGAAGAAGGAATGGTAATCAGAAAGTACTGACTGGAGACAGAAATAGGGCTGAAATTAAATGACTGATTTGTAAAATTGTACAGCCAATGTACATCCAATGATTTATCAATCATTGTTGTTGTTATTATGTGCTGTCGAGTTGCCTGTGATCTATAGTGACCCTCTCTACAGCAGCTCTGAAGCCTGTCCTGTCCTGAGCCAGTATCACTGACTCCGACACACCCACTGCCTCAGTTACTGTATAAATCCATCTTATCTGGGTTATTCTTCTCCTGCGCTGTTCCTCTACCTTTTCAAGCATGAAGTCGTTCTCCAAGGACCAGTCCCTACTGGCCATGTGCCCAAATTATGTGAGATGGACCTTCAAAATCTTAGCCTCCAAGGAGAAACTTGGTTTCACCCTCTCCAAGACAGACTGATTTGTTTTCTTGGAGGTACATGATATGTTCAAGGCTCTTTTCTAACATCAAAACTTGAAGGCATCAATTCTTCTTCTGTTATCCTTAGATATTGTCCAGCTCTCTTTTGCATAGAAATGATCATGGGCTGAATTAGGCACAATTTAGTCTCTAGAATGACAACGTTGGTTTTTAGTACCCTGGAGAGATCCCTAAAGGCAGACTTGCCTAATTCAATTTGACTTTTGGTTTGCTGACTTGTGGTGTCCAGAGTGTTAATTGTGGAACTGAGCAAGCTGTAATTGTTAACAACCTCAATCTTTTCTCCATCCTTCATGCTGCTGCCAACTGGCCCAGTGGTGAGAACCCTTGTCTTCTTGATGTTGAGCTTCAATCCATATTGAAGACCACAGTGCTTGACTTTCTGCAGCAAACGCTTGACTGTGTAAACTGTCTGCATAATAAAGGTTATTGATGATTCTTCTTAGAATCTTGATGCCACATTTCTCCTTAAAAAGCCCAGGTTCCTGAATGATCTGTTCTGTATATAGATTGAAAAGGTATGGAGACAGGATGCATCCCTGATGCACTATTTTCCTGATTTTCAACCATGTAGTATGGAAATACCAAGGAAGAGAAACAGTTGTAAGCAGACACTGGTGATTGGGACATGGAATGTGAGAACCATGAATGTAGAAAAATTAGATATTGTTAAGGAAGAAATGG
>NW_006399872.1:7308042-7322387 GCF_000299155.1 Elephantulus edwardii
GAAAATTGATAAGACTTATAACAAAGATGCTTTAATAATAATAGGTAACTCAAATACAAAAGTTGAGAATATAGAAGAAGGATCAGTAGTCAGAAAGCATGTACTTAGAAAAGAAGGTTGGAGATAGAATTCTATTTTGTTCAGTCTATGATATATTAATTGTAAATACCTCTTATGAGAAATACAAATGGTGACTATACACATGGGCTTCACTTAATGGTCTATAAAGGATTCAAATTAATTACATCTGTAGAAAGAATCATTGGAGAACCTCAGTATCAGTTGTGAAAACTAGGCTAAGTGCTGATTGTTTAACAGACCATTAACTAGACATATAAAAGTTCAAATTGAAGCAAATATATAAAAATCTGCAAGACTTAAAATTTGACCTTGACTCTATTCTACCTGTATTTAAAAACTATCTCAGGAATAGGTTTGAGGCTTTGAACACTAATGAACAAAGACCAGAAGACTTGTGGGAAAATATCAAGAACATCAATCATAAGTATGTAAAAGGTCTTTACAAGAATAAAGGAGGAAGAAAAGACTGAGGTGGACAACAGAAGACACTTTAATATCTCACTAGAGTACTGAGAAACCACAGCAAAAGGAAGAAATCAGAGAGATAAAGAAGTAAACAGAATATTTTAAAAGGCAGCTCAAGAAGACAAAGCAAATTATTATACTGAAATGTGTGAAGAGCTGGTGTAGGAAGATCAAAAGGGACAAACTCACTTGGCATTTTTTAAGCTGAAGGAACTGAAGAACAAATACAAACCATCTTCATACTTCCTTACAAACTAGAGCCAATTGTGGCAGTCACCATGTCAGTACACCTGATCAAGTGTCTTCCTCTCCTTTGCCGATCCTCAACCCTTCTAAGTATCATGCCACTCTCCAAGGAATAGCCCCTCCTAGCAACATGCCTTAAGTATGTAAGACGAGGCCTTATCATCTTTACCTCTAAAGAGCACTTCCGCTTCACCATCTATAAGACATATTTGTTTTTTCTTTTGACTGTACATGGGACGTGGGATGTTCAGTGCTCTTTTGCAACACCACAGCTCAAAGGCTTCTATTCTTCTGTCATTCCTATTCATTGTGCAGCTCTCAGTCGCCTAGGAAGTGATCAGAAAGACCAGGGAGAGAATTAGGTACACCTTAGTCCTCAAACTGACATCATTACTCCTCAGTAATTTGGAGAGGTCTCAAAGTGCACACTTTCCCAGTTCAATGCATCTGCTTATTTCCTGACTGCTGGTAACAAGGGCATTAATTGTGGACCCAAGTAAGATGAAGTTGTTGACAGTTTCACTCTCTTCTCCAGTGGTAACAATCTTTGTTTTCTTGACAGTGATGCAATTCATATTGAAGGTTGCATTCTTTGATTCTGTTCAACAAATGCTTCACATCCCTCTCACTTCCAGCAAGCAAGGTTATTCTCTTTACATATCTCTAAATCACCTTTCTACAGATCCTGTCTGTTAGTCTCTTAACACATTCTATCAAATTTCTCCAGATCTAATATTACTGATTTTTCTTTCGTTTCACTGATTTTCTTTCAGATCACTAATTTTTCTTTCATTTGACTGTGTGGATCACAACAAACTGTAGCTAACTCTTAGAAAAGTGGAAATTCCAGAATACGTAATAGTACTTATCTAAAATCTATACTTGGACTAGGAGGCAGTCATCAGAACAGAGCAAGGAAACATTGATTAGCTCAAAAATGGGAAGGGTGTACATCAGAGTGTATCCTATCTCCATAAATTTTCAATCTACATGCAGAACAGATCATCTGGGAAGCTAGGTTCTATGGGAAGGAGTGTGAAATCAGGATTGAAGGAAGACTCATCAACAATCTGAGTTACTCAGGTGGCACAACCCTGCTAGCTGAAATTGAGCAGGACCTGAAGTGCTTGCTGCAAGAAGGTCAAGGACTACAGCCTTCAATATGGATTGAAGCTCAACATAAGAAAAAAAAATTCCCAAAACTGGGCTGATTGGCAGCATCATTATAGAAGATGAAAAGATTGAGATTGTTAACAACTTCAGTTTGCTTGGCTACATAATGAACACTCTTGGTACCAGCAGCCAGGAAATCAAAAGATGAATTGCACTGGGAAAATCTGCTGTCAGAGACCTCAAAGTACTTAAGAGCAAAAATGTCAGTCTGCAGACTAAAGTGTGCCTGATTCAGGCTAACATCTTTGCAATTACTTGTTATGTGTCAGAAAGGTGGACAATGACTAGAGATGATAGAAGGAGAATTGTTGCCATTGAGTTGTGATGCTGGAGAAGAGTATTGAATATACCAAGGACAGCTAGAAGGACAAAAAAGTTCATCTTAGGGTGAAACCAGGGAACTACTTGGAGGCAAGGATTCTGAAGCTTTATCTGACATACTTTTGACATATTGCAAGAAGGAATCTGTCCTTGGAGAGGGGCGTCATGCTTGGGATGTTGAAGGGACAGTAAAAGAGAGGAAGACTCTCGATGAGATGGATTGATTCAGTGACTGGGGTAAGGGGGGTAAGTGTGTCAGAGACAATTAGATTGGCACAGGATAGAGCAGGTTATAGGGCTGTTTTACATAGGGTCATTATGAGTTGCAAGTGACTCTGTAACAACAACAACAACAATGACATTTCTAATATACCACTTAAAGTGTTCAATGAGTTTCTAAGTTTCAATTATTACATACTATTTCATTTGCTGTTATAAAAGTTCCATCTTGATGTTTTATCACAGCCCCTTTATTTGGATTTTTTTTAAGCCTTCCTGGCAAATTTAATTGTCTCATTTTTCCACGGCCTCAATTTTCCTCTTTCTTTCTTTCTTTGTATAAACACTTACTTTTATTTTCCCCCTCTTTTCTCCTAAATTATATTATATTGGTTACTGGCCGGATGCTCTTTGGGCTTTTTTAATTTTAGCAACTTTTTACTGTAATTGATGCATCCTGGAAATATATCTATGAGAATTCTTTGAGGGTCTGATAGAAAGTGTTTTCCCAAAGCGAAGATTTAAGTCTGTTTTTGCCAGGAACTTGAATTTCATCCTGGAAACACTTTGTACTAAATTTTTGACTCACAACTTTGGGCCACATAGGTAGACTCTTTCCAGGATCTAAACTCATATAAATGCAGGTTGTTAGCTGGCAAACTTCAAGAGGAAAGATTTTACTTTTCTATTCCATCTAGAGGTAAGGCTATGAAGAAAATGTCTTTATATAAGTTTGGGTATTCCAGACTTATAAGATCCTTGATCTGATATCTTACTTTATTCATGCCCCAAATTTATGTCTGGACTGTGTAGTGAGTAGGCAGCTCTTTAAAACCCAGCACTTACCAAAGGTGTGCAGATAAAACTCAAAACAAGAATATGAATGTGTGCCTATTTGGTGTTTTGACTTCTGAGAATTATTTTTCCACTTTAATTTAGCTTATCTATACACATAATACAAGGTTCTAATCTGCTACTCAGAATATTGATAAGAGTTTTGTAATTCACTAAATGACACTGAACAAAAACAACAATATACATGAGAGACTATTACTATTATTTGCAAAATTTTAACGGTGACAAAAAAGAGATTCCGTTCTCTAAAGCATTTAAAACTTACTGCTGTTGAGTTAGGATTGACTCATCACTGATCCTCCAGCAGGTTTTTCAGCCTGCAAATTGCATGGTGGGTGATTTACTATCTTTTTCCTGTGGAGATGCTGATGGATCCAGACTTTGGTTTATAGTTCACGCCCTTACAGACAACACCACAAGAGCTCCCTTTTGAAACCCCAGTCTGTTAGACTTATGGAAATAGAGAGCTAGGATGTTTCTAAATACTAAAAACTACAACTTGTTTTCATACTAGAGCATGAACTAGGAAAAATTTACATTTTCAATTAATATTTCTTTTATTCAGGAGAAACTTTTGTGGTCTTGTCAGTTTGGAGTTGTGCTTCAAACCCAAAGACAGGTGACTTGAATTCATGAGTTACTCTGCAAGAGAAAAATGAGAAATCTCCTATGTGGTTTTAAGTGTTGTTAAATGCTTTCAAGTTGAGTATGACTCATAGTGACCTTATGAACAACAGCTCTGAACCCTGTCCTATCCTGTGCCATCCACATCATCTCTGACACTGTTAATGTTATTATTGCAGTCACTGTGTCAATCTGTCTCACTAAGGGTCTTTCTTTTTTTTGCTTACCCTCTACCTTTGCAGTATTCCTTTTCCAAGGAATAGCCTGTTATAGCAACATACCCAAAATATATATGATGAAGTTTTGCCATTCTTGCCTCTAAGAAGAACTCTGGCTGCCTTTTTTCTAAAACATATCTATTTGGTTTTGGGGGGGTGTTTGTTTGTTTTCTTTCATTGGTGGGTTGGGTGTGTGTTTTTTTTTAAATCAGTGAGATATTCAGTACTCTTTTTCAACATCACAAAGGCATAAATTCTTCCTTACTCATTGTCCAGCTCTCAGATGCATAAAAAGTTATTGAAAAGATCACACCCTGAACCAGGCACATCTTATTCTCAAACTGAGACCATATCCTCAAACTGACACCATTATTTCTCAGTAATTTGAAGAGATCCCCAAAACAGTGCATTTGCCCAAAGTGATACGCCTCCTGATATCCTAACTGTTGATATCAATAGTGTTGAATGTAGCTGTAAGATAGAATTGTTGATCATTTCAACCTTTTCTCCATTTATAATGATGTCTTTCAGTCCAGGGGTAGGAATTTTTCTCTTCTTGATGTTGAGATTCAAACCATTTTGAAAGCTGTTGTAGTCTTGAAGATTTTTTTGTCGTCTGCATACCACAGTTTGTTGATGAGTCTTTCTCCAATCCTAATGTCACCATTCTTCATACAGGACAACTTCTTGAATGATTTGCTCAGAGTATAGGAGACTAAGGTGCACCTGATCTGGGCTATAGTCTTCACAATTATGTGCTATGCATCAGAGTTGGACAGTGAATAGGGATGATAGAAGGAGAATTGATGCCTTTGAGCTGTGGTGCTGGAGAAGAGCATTGAATATACCATGGACTGCTAGAACAAACAGGTTTGTCCTGGAGAAGGTTAAGGCTAATGCTCCTTGGAGTAAAGGATTCTGAGGCTTCATCGGACATACTTTGGGCATGTGGCAAGGAGGTCCTTGGAGCGGGACATCATGTTTGGGAGAGTGGAGGGAGGCACAGGAGAGGAAGACCTTCAATAACATGCATCAATTCTGTGACTAGAGTGGTAGGTATGAGTGCATTTGAGATGGCTAGGTTGGCACAGAATAGAACAGCGTTTAGAGCTCTTATACATAGGGTCGCTATAAGTGGCAAACAACTCGATTTTGAATCACAAGCCTTGTTGAAGAAGACCCTCTACAGGATGGGCTGAAGACTTATTACAATGTACTTGAGCAAGACAAAGATGGGGAGGATGACACAGTATGGTATAAGTTTCACATCTATTGTGCATTAGGTCATTGAAAGATGGCATCTAATGAAAACAACAACATTGTGAAAGAATGGTAATCTGTATTCCTAGTAGTAAAGGCATTTGTAAACTATATCAGGTAATTGTGCTTTCTTTGTGTGTTGGTCTTTGATCAGAGAAACATAGTGTAGAACCTAATCTGGATTTTAGTGAGGTTCTTCCTTCTACTACTCTTTCTTCAGAATTAACAATGTGTAGAAAGGTTGGAAAGGCAAGGTTATGGAATGAATGCTAGTTTACAAAGAATGTTGCAGATGAGTTTGCAAACTCTTAGGTTATGAGATTTTACAGAAAATGGAAGTTTATAGAAATAGTAACAATAAAAAGGAAGCAGATATCCACACTACATTTTTTACTATTTCCTTTAAGTCTTCAGTAATTTGTGATGAGTGGAAAGATCTTATGTAAGGTGATTCTTTCCCCAGTAATTTTAATCATTTTACTCAGACCATTTCTTGTCAATTCTGTTGCTATCTATCTATTATCTATCTATCTATCTATCTTATTTCTAAGTTATCTATCAAATTAGAAAGGAAACATTCAAGTGCTTATTGTCTAGTCAAAATAATTTAGTAATATATGGTTTTATACATATCAGATGATAATGAAAATCACTCTGAGGAGGCTCAATTACTTGTTTTATTTATAACAGTCTAGAACAAAGATTAATAGTGGTGAAGGAAAATCTACTTCAAATTTAATACTTTAGAATGACAATGATATATGATTTATGGGGAGATATCTTTGCATTAAAAAGGGGTTTAGTCTAAGCTAGATGCAATTTGAAAGTTTTTCTCAGACTACTGAATTTTGGATTTTAACACCAATGCTTTAGTCAGGACTTTTTTTTTAAATGAGACTAACACATAATCAGACAAAAATATTAGAAACATTATTTACATACTTCATAATGGTTAGAATGACTAGTATTTAAAATTGGACTGTTACTCAAAGTATTGACTGGTAACTGAAGTGTCTTACTGGTGTAAAATGCTATCACTGATGGCTGCTGATCAAAATATTAGAGATTTAAGTCCACCAAACAGCATCTCAGAAGGTAGGCCTAGTAATTTTCTGAAAAGAACCATTAAAAAATCTTCTAGAACATTATTCTATTCAGATGCACACAGGGCAGCTATTAAGTTGGAATCTATGAGTCAACACCTGGTATATTACAAAATGATTTTTATTGACAGATCCACGGAAGTCATATTATTCTAAAGTCATAAATTTAATAATGTTTACTTAAAGTTCCATAAAATATTTATTTTCTTGCTTATATCCTCACATTTGGGGGAGAAGAGGGGAAAATCTTAATCATATGTTTTCTTATTTAAGTACTTTCAGTACAACTACATCCCCCCACCCCATGACAGAGTGAGAAAAATTGACGTTGTTAACAGTTTTGTCTTGACTGTATCCACAATGAACACTCTTCACACCAACAGTCAGGAAATCACAACTTGAATTGTTTTAACAAAGTCCTCTGTCAGGGACCTCTCCTGAGTGCTAAAGAGCAACAATGTCAGTTTAGATGCTAAAGTGTACCTGATTCAGGGTATGGTCTCCTCAATTGCTTGTTGTGCATCTGAGAGCTGGGAAATGACTAAAGGTGAATGAAGAAAAATTGATGCCTTTGAGTTGTGGTGTTGGACAAGAGTATTAAACCTATCATGGAATGCCCGAGAGAAAAAAGAACAAGTCTGTCCTGGAGAAGGTGCGACCAGGTTGCTCCTTGGAGCAAGGATTTTGAAATTTTATCTCATATACTTAGGGCATGTTGGGCATGGAGGGACCAGTCCTTGAAGAAGGACATCATGCTTGGAAGGGTAGAGGGTCACCACAGGCTAAGAGGATCTTGTATAGGATGGATTGACACAGTCACTGTGGCAATGGAATCAAGTGTGTAAGAGATGGTGAGGTTGGCTCAGGAAAAGGCAAAGTTCAGAGGGTCAAATATTATTGTCAGGGTAAATGTGAATCATCGTCAACTCAAGGGCATAAAACAATGATGACAGCAATCCCAGAAGTAAATATCATAACTATCACATGCCTGTCTGTTTCCTCTACATCTAGTTTTTCAGACTCAGACTTGTGTCTAACATACTTTCCCATTCTACGTCTTGGCATATCTCCTGATTTTTCCAATTCTATTCCACTGTCAGTATGTACTCATTTATGGCCTGTCTTCTTCCTTTCTACTTTTCCTAACCTCCACTTTCAGTTATTGTATTCTAAATCACCAACTGAATGAAGTGAAAATGTTTTAGAGCAGAAAACAATGCCTTTCAAAATCAGATAACTTTTAACTAAAAAAAATATTAGCATCGTTTAAAATACCTACATAGATTGTCTACTGATTTAGGCAATAATGAATCAACTAAAACAATAAACGTATAATGATAACTTAATATATTTTAGGACAAAAGCCAGTAGAAATGTTCTTCTAGATTTTATAAAATTTTGAAAAATTATGAGCTGCCAACTTTTAGATTCAAGGATTGAATTACTGATTCAAGGACTGAATTGTTCTTTCTTTAAGAAATAGTTCATAATAACTTCAGATTTCTAATTAAGATGATGGGTTATTTGAAAAGTGTATTATTAAAAAAGCTTGAATTATAAATGTGAGCTCAGGTATCTGATGCTTCCCACTTGGATTTAATTGTATCCCAAAGAGTTTGTCTGGCCCGCATGTTTTAATAAACTACATCAAATTATTTCTGGAGCTATAGAGAATAAGCTTTCAAAGTATTTTTCTCTATAAATTTATGATATAATTTTATCTCCCTTTCAAGAAGCTTGCCAATTTTTTTAGTAAATTTGTAAATCTTTTTATTATTTAATTTTCTTTTATTTAGTCTTCTAGGGCACACAGGGATGTGTCCTATCTCCATATATTTTCTATCTACATGCAGAACAGATTATCCAGGAGGCTGGGCCCTGTGAAGAGAAATGTGGCATCAGGATTGGAGGAAGACTCATCAATAATCTGCATTTTGCAGGTGACACACCCTGCTTGCTGAAATTGAGGAGAACCTGAGGCACTTGCTACTACAGGTCAAGGATTGTGGCCCTTCAATATGGCTTGAAGATCAACAACAAGGAAACAAAGACTCTCAATACTGGGATAACTGACAACATCATGATAAGATGGTACAGAAATTGAGATTGTTAAAAGCTTCATTTTCTTGGCTCAATAATCAACACTCTTGGTAGCAGCAGCCAGGAAATTAAAAGACAAATTGCATTGGGAAATTCCGCTGTCAGAAACCTCTCCAAAGAACTGAAGAGTAATGATGACAGTCTGAAGACTAGGGTGCACTTGATCCATGCCATAGCCTTTGCAATTACTTATTACACATCAGAAAGCTGGACAATGATTAGAGATGATAGAAAGATAATTGATGCCTTTGAATTGTATTGAGAAAAGTATTGAATATGTTGTTGTTGTTGATTGCCTTTGAGTCAAGCACAACTAATAGTTGCCCTATGAACAAAAGGCCAGAAGCCCCTCTACAGCTATCGACATTTGTCAAAGTTCACAGAGTTTCCAGGGGCATGTTTTTTAGGAAGTGGATGCCATTCCTGCTTCCAAACCTGTCACTTGTGAGGGACGTATTTAAATATTGCAGCCTTGAAAATGATATGGGGGAGTTTTACTAATTTCTGTAGGGTTTATATGATCCTGAATTGACTCAAAAAGGTGATTTTAATCAAACTGCAGTATTGGACGAAAGTGTTGAATATGTTCTGTTCTAGTTATTTTTAAATGATATTTAGCAAAATTTTACTTGCTTGTGAAATTAACAATATTGTTTAGCACTTTCTACGTTCTTTTGGAGCTATGTTGTTGTTGTTGTTGTTAGGTGTTTGTATGTTGAGTACAACTCATCATGACCTGTGAACAACAGATCTGAACCTGTCCTGTTTTACCCTGTGTGAGTCTCACAATCTCTCACACACTCGTGTCCATTGCTGCAGTCACTTTGTCAATTCATTTGGTTGAAGTTCTTCCTCTTCTTCGCTGTCCTTACACTTTTCCAAGTGTGATGTTCCTTTCCTAGGAATGAACAAGGCATATTTAATGCTTTTCTCTATTATGGCAGTTCAAAAACATCAGTTCTATCATACAGCTCCCAGATGCATTACAAGTGACTGAAAAGACTGTGAATCAGGCACATGTTAGTTCTCAAACTGACATCATTGCTCCTCAAAAATTTGGAGAGGCACTTGACTACAGACTTTCCCAGTGCAATATACCTCCTGATTTCTTGACTACTGGCATAGAGTGTATTGATTGTAGATCCCAGTAAGATGAAATCTTCGACCATTTCAATCCTTTCTCCTTTCATCATGATGTTGCCTGTTAGTCCAGTGGAGGGTAATTTTGGTTGGTTTGAGGTTTTTTTTTTATGTTGAGATACAACCCATATTGAAGACTGACATGTTTAACCTTCTGCAGCAAGTGCTTTAAGTACTTCTCACTTTCATCAAGCAAGGTTTGTGTCATCTGAAAAATAGATTATTGTTAAGACGTCTTCCTATCATGATACCACATTTTTCTTCATAGGATCCAATTTCTCAAATAATTTGGTCAATAAACAGATTAAATAGGTATGGAGAAAGGATGCAAGCCTGATGTATGCCTTTACTAATTTTGAACTACGCAGTATTTTTTTGCTTTGCTCATAAAAAGCCTTTTGGTCTAGGTATAGGCTTCACAATGAGCATGATCAAGTGTTCTGATATCCTCATTTTTCTCAATGTTAGCCATAATTTGTCATGATCCACACAGTCAAATGTCTTTGCACAGTCAATAAAACATGGATAGACATGTTTATGGTATTCTTTCCCTTATAATCACGTATTTAGCATTTTGTCTTTCTATCTCATATACCCCTGTCATCTTATTTTTTACTAACTCTTTCAGTGCAGCTTGAATTTCTTTCTTCATTATTATTTGCTCTTGATTTATGGTACTTCTTAAAACAGTTCAGTGTCTGACATCTTTTTGTATGTGTATTATATCCATCTTTCTTGATGTTTCCTGGATCATTCAAGATTTTGCCCATAGTGAGGAGCAACAATGTCAGTCTGGAGACTAATGTGCACTTGATAAAGGCTATGGTTTTTGTAATTACTTGCTATGCATCAGAAAGCTGGGCAATGACTAGGGATGATAGAAGGAGAATTGATGTCTTTGAGCTTCAGTGCTGGAGAAGAGTATTGAATATACCATGTGCTTCTAGGAGAAAAAACAAGTTCATCCTGGAGAGGGTGAAGCCAAGCTGCTCCTTGGAGGTAAGGATTCTGAAGCTCTATCTGAGATACTTTGGAAATGATGCAAGGCAGGATCTGTGCTTGGAGAGGGGCGTCATGCTTGGGAAGGTGAAGGGACAGAGTAGGAGAAGAAGACCCTTGACAAGATGGATTGATTCCATCAATGGGGTAGTGGAGATAGGTGTGTTGGAAACAATAAGATTGGCAAAGCATAGAGCAGGGTTTAGGGCTGTTGTACATGGGGTTGCTATGAGTTGCAAGTGACTCAACAGCACATGACAACAACTCATTCCTAAGAAAGTTGATCCCCACCTCCACCAACTTGAGGCCTGGAGTCTGCTCCTTCTCCCTCTCTGGCCTATAATTCAGCCTCCCCCCAGGCCATGCATTTGCACTGCTGCCACATGAATAGTCAGTCCTTTGCCAGGAGCACCAATATCACAGGGGAGTGAGAGGAAATGGGAAGACAGAGGTGGTCAGAGGCCTGAGCCATAAAACCACAATTGGGTTGGGGCAGGGGATGAATGATGCTAAATGGGCAAGGAGAGAGAACTGAGCTGAATGCTGGCAAGGTGGGGTGAGGGTGGGAACTCAACACATGAGCTTAAACCAACACCTGATCTGTTACCTGGATACACTCATCAAGTCTTTTTGGGTAAATGTTTGCCTGTTAAATATTGCTCTCAAGCTGAGCACTCAAATTAAGACAGACTAAGGAGAAGGATCAGTCCTCAGGGAGAGAGATATTATACTTGGGAGGATGGAGGGTCAGTGCAGGAAGGGAAGACGCTTGAAGAGATGGATTGAATGGATAATGGGGTAGGTGTGTTGGAGATGGTGTGGTTGGCTCAGGTAGAGCAAGATTCAGAGCTGTTGCACATAGTGTCACTATGAGTCACAGGCAACTCGATGGCTCATAACAACACCAAAAAGAGAAAGATTGGCCACCCACTTCTGAAATAGCATTATCTTTGAAAACCTTATGTACAATAGAGCTCACTTAGATTAGACTAGCAGATATGACACTGGAGGCTGACCCTTCCAATTGGGAATCACAAACGAGGAGGAACAGTTGTAAACAGACAATAGTGATGGAACGTGGAATGAGAGAAGCATGAATGCAAGAAAATTTGAGATTGTTAAGGAAGTAATGAAATCTGTAAATGTTGACGTTCTAGGCAGTGGCAAAATGAAATGGATTGGCATGAGACATTTTGAATCAGACAATCATATGATCTACTACACTGGAAATTAAAAGATGAGAGAAAAACTGTGTCACATTCATAGTTAAAAGATCATTTCTAGATCCATCTTTAAATACAATGCTATGAGTGGCAGGAAAAGATGCACCGCTATACAAGGAAGACTTGTTAATGCCACCGTCTTTCATATTTATGTACCAACAATCAAAAGGAGCTTTTGTTGCCTAGTGGCAAGAAGATGTGCTGTTGTCCCAAAGGCACATTGTTTGAATCCCCCATCCAATCCATGGAAGAAAGATGGAAAATTTCTTCCTGTGTGATTAATTGCCTCTGAAAACTCACCAGAGGGAAAGCTATAGGAATGGTTCTGACTCAATGATACACAACAACAACAATCAGAGCCAAAGAGGAGGAAATATATGACTTCTATCAAATGTTGCAATTAGAAATCAATTGAACATGCAACCAAGATAAATTGGTAATAATGGTAATTGGAATGCAAAAGTTGGGAACTAGGAAGAAGGATAAGTAGTTGGAAAACATTAACTTGGTGATACAAATGAGGCTGAAAAGAGAATGATAAAATTCTGTACAATCAATGATTTATTCATTACAAATACCTTTTATAAGAAACACAAACTATGACTATGCACATGAACCTCACCTGATTACCTACACAGGAATCAGATTGAGTATGTCTTCGGGAAAAATCATTGGGGAAGCTCAATATCAGCTGTGAAAACTAGGCCGGGTGTTGATTATAGAACAGACCATCAACTACTTATATATAAACTCAAACTAAAGTTAAAGAAAATAAAATTAAACCCCCAAGAACCAATGTTTGATCTTGAGTCTATTCATCCTGAATTTAAAGACCATCTCAGGAACAGATTTGAAGTCTTACACACTAATGAGCAACGACCAGATAAACTATGGGAAGAAATCAAGAATATAATCCATGAAGAATGCAAAAAGTCATTACAAAAACAGAGGAAGAAGAAAAGGGCAAAATTATTGTCAGAAGAGACTCTAAATATTTCACTAGAGCACTGAGAAGACAAAGCAAAAGAAATTAAGAAAATTAGGAGCTGAACAGATGATTTCAAAGGGTAGCTCGCAAAGACAAAGCAAAGCATTATAATAAAATGTGCAAAGAGGTGAAGATAGAAAATCAAAGACACTACCTAGGCATTTCTTAAGGTGAAGGAATTGAATATCAAATTCAAGCCTCAAGTTTCAATACTTAAGGAAGCCGTGGACAGAATGTTGAATGATCCAGAAAGCATCAAAAGAAGATTGAAAAAGTAAACAGAATCTCTATACCAAAAAATAATTGGATGACACAGAAGGATTTCATGAACCATTTGATCAAGAGGCAACAGTGATGAAGGAGGAAGTTCAAGCTGCTCTGAGGGAATTGGCACAAAATAAGGCCCCAGGAACTGATGGCATACAAACTGATATGTTTCAATAAATAGATGTATCTGTATTTCAAACAGATGCTGCCCTGGATGTGCTCACCAGGTTTTGCAGAGAAATCTCAGACGACAACTACCTGGACAATTGACTGATACATCTGAGAGAGTGTGGAACTTACCAAACAATATCATTAATATTACATGGAAGCAAGATCTTGCTGAAGATTATCCAAATAGAGTACATCACAGAGAACAGCCAGATGGGCAGGCTGGGTTTTGACGAGGCCATAGCCCTAAGAATATGATAGTCAATGATAGATGGATCTTAGCTGAAAGCAGAGAATACCAGAGGAATGTCTATCTGTTTTTCATTGACCATGCAATTGCATTTACTGTGTAGATCACAACAGATTGTGTTTAACTAAAAATAAAGGGAACCCCAGAATACCTGATTATTGTTGTGCACAACCTATTCCTGGGTCAGGAAGCAATCATCAGAGAAGTGTAAGGAAACACTACATGGTTCAAAACCAGTAAAGGAGTTTGCCAAGGATGTGTCATATTCTCCACACCTTTTCAATCTTTATATGAAACAGACTATTCAAGAGGCTCAACTGTATGAGGAGAAATGTAGCATCAGTATTGGAGGAAGACTTATCAACAACCTCTGTTATGCAGATGACACAGCCCTGCTTGTTGAAACTGAGATCCTGAGACTTTTACTGCATAAGGTCAAGGACTAAAGCCTTCAATATGGATTAAAGTTCAATATTAAGAAAATAAAAATTCTCACTGCTGGGCCAATTTGCAGTATCATATTAGATAGAGAAGAGATTGAGATTGTTGATAGCTTCAGCTTGCTTGGTTTTAAAATCAATACACTTGGTACCAGTAGCCAGGAAATAAAAGAATGAATTGCATTGAGAATTTGGTCAGAGACCT
>NW_006399872.1:7322642-7333963 GCF_000299155.1 Elephantulus edwardii
GGAGGGATTAGTCCTTGGAGAAGGACATCATTGTTGGAAGAGTAGAGGAAAACCTTGGATGAGATGGATTGATTCAGTGACTGGGGTAACGGGAGTAGGTGTACCAGATCAAATAAAATTAGTTCAAGAGAGAGCAGGGTTCAGAGCTATTGTATATAGAGTTGCTATAAATCACAAGCAACTTAAGGGCACATAACAAGTCCAAGGGTAAGAACCCCATCAATAGCACAAAACTAGTTCCTTTGACATCATGTATGCCCCTATGTTCCTGTACATACTTCTATTAATTTCAACATCACCTGTCATTTCCATGGCTCTTATTCTATTTCTATTTGATCCATTGATACTTTACAACGGCACACAGAATTAAAAAAATAATACTCATGATTAGAAGATTTATTAATATAGTTTAAAAGTTGCAATTCTGGTCAGAAACAATCAGGATACAATTATTTGCTCAAGACAGCTTCTCAGGATTGCTCACAGGTCCTCTGACACTCAGCTTCCTTGGACTCTGACTCACAGCTTTTGGCCAGTGTTATGTGTTTCTTTTCTTAACATTGATTATAGCACATTGACTGCATATCTCTACTTTTATACCAAGGCAAAGTCTTTTTTCGCTTATCTTTGTCTCTTATGGGTCTTTTAGTTCTCTGCCCCAAAGTTTGTGCTATACTCGCTACTTCTTTCTTGATGATAGAAATATTCCCATTCTCTACCTGTCTAAGGAGTGGAAAACAGAAAATTGCTACATAGGACCATGAGCATCTTCCTGAAAGGACTAGAGGGAGTGAGAATAGCACAGCCCCTCAGAACATAAAGCATTTACAGAGCCTGAAGCCCAGCTCCATGGTACGCCCAGCCACGCTATCAGCAAGAGATTCATTTATTCATTGTTGACTCATACACTCACAGTTGTGGTACTGACAATAGGTTTTATTAGGGAAATACGTTGGAGTGGAGGAGACAATATCACTCAATCTAAATCCAAGTTTTAGCCCACCAGTCCTGAGGCACAATTCCTCAATTAGTCCAGACTCCAGTATCAGTTCAGCAAGCAGCTTTTCCTTCTGTCATCAAAGGCAAGAACAACAAAAGCTTTAACTGTGGCCAGAACAAATATAAGAAGCCTCGAGTCACACCTTGCCCCAGTTTCTCCACAGCAATGCCACAGTTTCTCCACCATTATCACCAAGATCTTGCTCTCACAAGATTCCTGTTTGAGTCTCCCTCAAGTCTTGCCTGCCTCAAGGCTAGCTCCTCAATGAGGGAAGCCCTCTCTCAGTTATCCTAGTCCCACAGCTGTTGATGATTTGCAAGACTATGTGTCTAATTAAGGTCACTGGAGACCAGAGGGGCTAAGATAATGGCTAAAAAAATCCAATGTTAGGTTAACACTGCACTGTCTCTGAACATGTTACATTTCAGCCTACTAAAATGTCAAAAATGACCGATCTCTTCATTAGTCCACATGACTTACATATATGTTCTTATCAAATGTTTATATTTACTTTACTTATACTATTCGCAAAATATACAAACTCCTTGGTGGACCACAAATAAATATATTTATGTAACTCAGCCATGTGGGGAACATCAAAGCCAATGGCCAGAAAATCTGCATTGAAAAATCTTCTGCACCTTAATTTTTCCTGTAGATGCCAATAGAATCAAGGGGGGAGTGGGGAATCAAAACATAAGCGTTCCCTTCATATTGACTCTTACTCAGTGTGTCCGAACAAGACTGTGCTCAATCATGTTTTTAGTGACTGCGTTTTATGAAGTACATTGCTGTCTTCAGAGCCATATCTGGATGAATTTTAACCACCTTTTATTTTCCAGTTAAGTATATTTGTACTACTTACAGAATCCAACATATCAGAAATGGGTAGGAATCCTGAAAAAAAAAATAATATATGTTGAATCAGAGCACTGACTCTTCCTTTCTAAATTCTAGCTCTGAAAAGGTACTAACTAGTATTTCCAGAAAAGAATATATCATTCAAATTATTTTGTACATTAACAATCCATTCTGTTAGTTCTAGTAGTTAAACACCTTTTTCCTAATATGTATCCATTAATTACTTTTAATCCAGCACTACTCTAAGAATTTCATATACATTTTTCTACTACTACTCACAAAACAACTATTGATAGTGCAGAGTATGTAATTAGAAGATGGCAGAACTATAATGTGATCCAGGCGTGTTGAACACTACATTTCAATTACAGTACTCAAACGCAATAAAGTAGCGCAAATAGTTAAACACTTGACCACTCGCTAAAGTTTCAGAGTCAAATCCACTCAGATGTATCTTGAAAGTCATAACTGGAAATCAGCTTCTAAGATTTTATAACATTTGTACATCCAATGGAGTAACTATTCTGCACACAAGGGGTTACCGTGTGGTGATTGAGTCAATGCAATGAAAAACAGCAATGTTGCAAAAGGAATTTTACTTTGATTTTGAGAAACAAATAAAAACTTTAGAATTTTGAAATTCTGACCATTTTACACTGTACACACACACACAGACACACACATACAAACACACAGAGTCTCATGTGTACTCCAAGTATTGTTAAAATTTTTGAGAATCTAGAATGTTGTTTATTGTTGTTAGGTACCATTGAGTTAAGTATGACTCATAGCAACCCTGTGAACAAAAAATCTGAACCCTATTCTATCCTGTGCTTTCTCACTTCCTGATACACAAGATCTCACTGCAGCAGTCACCGTGTCAATACACCTGGTTGAAGGTCTTCCTATACTTCTCTGACCCTCCGCTCTTCCCAACATAGAAGCCTCATTACTCTTGACTTCGAAGAGCACTTTGGCTGCACACTCCAATATATACCTGTTTGTTCTCTAGGCCATCCAAGAAATATTCAGCGCTCTTCTCCAACACCACAGCTCAAAGGCTTCAATTATTTTTTTCTTTTTCTGTCAACCTTATTTATTGTCCAGTTCTCAGATTCCGAGGAAGTAATAGGAAAGACTATGGCCTGAAACAGATGCACCTTAGTCCTCAAACTGACATCATTACTCTTCAATGATTTGAAGAGGTCTCTAACTACAGACTTTGCCAGTGTGATGTGTCTCCTTATTTCCTTAGTGCTGGAACTTAAGGTATTAATTGTGAATCTAAGCAAGATGAAGCTGTTGAAAGTTTCAATCTCCTCTCCATACATCATGACACTGCCTATTGCTCTAGTGGTAAGAACCTTTGTCTACTTGACATTGAGATGCACTCCATATGGAAAGCTGCATTCTTGATCTTCTGCAACAAGTGCTTCCAGAATCTAGAATGGGAACCTGAAATAACAGTAACTGGCAGTGGCTTACTGAACTTGATGCTGCCAGAGGTAGTGGGTCAATCTCTAGATAGTCACATAGATTGCTAGTTGTGAAGAGAATGCATTGTTTCATAAGGAACTTTGACATTATAAATTTTTCAGCGGGGTCATAATTTAAAATGCATTGTCTTTGACTCTACATCTTTAGTTCACATGTGTGTAGTGTATTTTACTTGAACAATTTTATGCAATTCTTCCCTATCAGTTCTTTCTAAAACTAATTTTTAGAAAGCTTGTTTTTCTTAAGGATATGTTTCAAACTTTCAAAGTCTGCTTCTTTTAAGTTACTGTTTGATACGTACATTTTAATTCAAAATATGCTCTTTTCTCTTTCATATATAGCATTTCAAATCTTTCAAATGAAAATAGTATTATCTTCCTTTTATTTACCATGCTTGTTTTTTAACACACTCATTTCTTTTACACCTCTTTTGTCTAGTCACATGAAAATAGGAAATGAAAAACTATAATATGTACAATTATTTTCATAGTCATATCTTATGATTTAATATGAAATTTAAAATAAAATCAAGTACAGTATCTCTAATATTTTTTATGGAAATATCCCTAATTATATTAGGCTAAGATTGTAATTAACATTTAAAATGTGCAAAATACTAGTGAAGTTTTTTAGAAACAAAGCATATAAAGCTTGCTGTCACAGTTCCACCTCTTGGATAATTGTAAAGAATGTGAAGATATATGAAGTGGAAAAAAATACAAAATACAAAATATATCTTTTGTTTCAAATCCAGTTTAGACATAGAAGAACTGTAATTAACAATTGATAAAGATTCTTCATATTTTGCACTATAAAACCAGCATTTTTCTCTCAATACGACTCAGTCTCACAATATATAAAGCTCTCATGGGAATACTTGAAATATAATTCAGTGAGCAAGGACTGGTAAATAGAGGCACTCCCACATAAAATACCATTTCTATGTAAATTAGCTATCTTAACTAGAACATCAATTTAATGTCAAATGAGGTATAATCTTATGCTATAGTAGCAATTAATGCCTTAGACATTTTAGTTGGAGATTTGAGCCATTATGTTGCTTTTAACAATTCTGAAAATTTTGTGCCTTTGCTTCTATCAAATCACTCCTGTGATAAATTGATACATGCATCGATTTAACGAAGAATGAGGAGTGCAGTATAGAGATTAAGGTTTCCTACAGTGTGAGTAGCTAGCTAGCTCTCTTATTTTCAGCAATAACTAGCTATGCAGCTTTGTGTTCATTTATTGATCAAAGCTTTCTTTTCCCCATTTAAAAAGTCTCCCCTACGCTGCTCTCTTTGCACTATCTGCTTTCTCAGCTTTGTTTCTGCTTCTCTTACCAGCATCTGACATTATCATTATTTGACTGATGCATTGTTTTTCTCTTCATAGTAGTATAAAAGCCTGGGAAGGAAGACTTAGTGCTGCATCCTCAGCATCTTGTGTAATACTTGGTACATGTCCTGCTATTCTTGTAAGTTGCTGTGAAGTCAGCTCCAACTCCCAGCGACCTTACACACAAGAGAATAAAACATAGCCTAGACCCAGATCATATTCATGTTCTTTGGCACATTGAAGCCTATTGTTGTGAATATTGTGTTAATCCATTTTCTAAAGAGCTTTATTTTTCTGTCATTTTAGTCACCCTCTACTTTTGTTATTATTGTGTGTTATTGAGTAAAAAAGACTTATAGATGACCCTACAGCAGGATTTCAGAGGTAGTAAATGGCTTGGGAGGAGATTACCAGTTAATTTCCCAGAGAGAAGCTGCTGGATTTGAATTGCACACCTTTGGGTAGGCAGCAGTATTCATGACCACTAAGCCATCAGATCTCCTCCTCCTTTACTAAACAAAATGGACTTTTCTAGCTATGAGCCTTTTTTTGCATAATGTGTGCAAAGTAAGCAGAATGGATTTTCTTCACCCATTCTTCTCAGGAATATGCTGTTTTGATTTCTTCTAAGACTATTTGTCCAGAGAATAAATGAATTAATCTTTAAAATGCGTTGGTAGTGAGGTGATCTATGCAAAAGCACTTAGAACAGTATGTGCTACATAATAAAACTCAAGTGTGATTAATGATTACTAATATTCTTGAAAACATTGCTTTTTAAAATCACAGGCATTTCTTTTCCATGAAATATCTGTTTAAAATTAGTGTCCTTTTTCTCTGACTTGATTGTAGATTTCTTTTCACATTGCATGCAACTCTGTATAACAGATGAGAACTGTCACAAGAAGCTGTTGGTTGGGTTGAACCATTCTCCTTTGAGTTTGCAACCTGACACTTAACAATTGTATCACCAAGATGTGATTTGAATCCACCAGCTACTCCATGGGGAGAAAGATGGATACTTTCCTCCAGTGAGATTTACTGCATCTGAAAACCTGCCTGGAGGTCACCTATGGGTCTGTTCTGACTTGCCAGTGCTTAACAAGTGTAACAAAACTGCTTAAACTTGTGCAGTTCTGAAATACTGTCTGTTTTTCTAATTCTTCTCAAGAGCAGTAGCCTCTTTAACCATTAGGCATTAGAGAACAGTGTGCTTTCTTTTCTATTGTTCTTCTAGTATTCTAAGCTGCCTTTCCAAAATCTTATCAACACTCCATTACAACTATTAACTCATTCTTCAGATCCTAACTATGGAGATGACCCTCGGTGCTAAACCACTGGGGAAACTGGGTTGGGAATTGCCTTCTTCTTGTTTTCCTATATTCTTCTCAAACTTATTACTAAAGAACGTGTAACCAAGTTTAAATATCTGTACTAGAGATAATACTAATAATGGAAACATTAAGTTTGACATTAATATGCATGATTCTCTGAATCAGAAAGGAAAACAATTATATATAAATCCTTGCCAAAGAGAGGGATAACTCTCTTTCTGTAATCCACTTCCTCTGGTCTAATCACCTTCAGGTATTTTCCCTGGAAATATACTTGTTGTTACTGTTGTTAGGTGCCATAAAGTTGAGTATGACTCATAATAACTTTATGAAAAGAATGTCTGAACCCTATCCTATTCTATGCCATCTTCACACTTCTGGACACACTAGAGCATAGTGCAACAGTCACTGTGTCAGTCCACCTGATTAAGGGTCTTCCTCTCCTTTGCTGACCCTCCACTCTTCCAGCATCATGTCCCTTTCCAAGGAATAGCCCCTCCTAGCAATATGCTCAGAGTATGTGAGGCAAAACCTCATGATTCCTGCCTCTAAAGTGCAACTCTGACTGCACCCTCTCTAAGACAGATTTATTTGTTCTTTTGACAGTCCATGGGATGTTCAGTCCTCTTCTCCAACAGGACAAGTCAAAGTCATCAATTCTTCTCCCATCCCTATTCATTGTCCAGCTCTCAGATACATAACAAGTCATCAGAAAGATTATGGCCTGAATCAGACACACCTTACTCCTCAAACTGACATCATTACTCTTCATTCCAATGCAGGCTTCAGAGAATGCAGCATCCAGGAATGCAGACTTCAATTTCGATTGCATCTCAATGTAAATCAAAACAAACAAACAAAAAAAACCAACAAAGATTCTTACCACTGGACCAATATGCAACATCATGGTTGATGGAGAATAGATTGAAACTGTAAAAAACTTCAACTTACTTGGGTCCACAATTAACACCCTTGGTACCAGCAGTCATAAAATCAGGAGATATATTACATTAAAATTACACGAACTCATTTTATTTTATCAATATTTATTAAGTGCCTAAAATGTATTCAAATCTGATCAAGAATCTCATGAACATTAAAGAAAATATTGATTGAAAGACCATTTTTTAAACTGAAATGCTCCGTCCACTTCCTTATTTTAAGTCACGTTTTCTAATTGGGTCAATTTGCACACCCAATTCTCACAATGGTCTTCATTTTAACATGTAGCATGTGATGCTAAAATACTTCTTCTTGTTGTTAGGTGCCATTGAAAATGACTCATAGTGACTCTATGAAGAGCCTCCCTGAAACTTGTCTGATCCTGTATCATCCTCTTCATCTCTGAAACACTAGAGTCCGTTGACCAACTCACGGTGTCAGTCTTTCTCATTTGGAATCTTCCTTTACTCTGCTGACATTCCATATTTCCAAGCAATTATACCCCTTTCCAAGAAATAGCCTCACCTTGCTACATATCCAGATTAAGAAAGACAAAGTTTCATCTTCATTGCCTCCATGGAACACTCTGGCTGCACCCTTTCCAGAATATACCTGTTTGTGCTTTTGGCAGACCAAGGGATATTCAGTACTCTTCTTCAGCACCACAACTCAAATCCATCAATTATTCTTCTGTCATCCTTATTAATTGTCTAGCTGTCTGATGCATACCAGGTGATTGAAAAGACCATGGCCTTAATCAAGCACACTTTAGACTTCAAACTGACTTCATTGCTCTTCAATATTTTGGAGAGGTCACTTAGAGTCAACTTGCCCAAAGCAAAATGTCTTCTAATTTCCTGACTGCTGGTACCAAGGGTTCTGTTTGTTGATCCCAACAAGACGAAATCATTAACAGCTTCAATCTTTTCTCCATCCATCATAACATTGACTGTTGGATCTGAAGTAAGAATCTTTGTTTTCTTGATGTTGAGATGTAGATGTAGGACTCTTTTTTAAAAAATATTTTTTTAATTTTATACTGGTTTTCGTACAAAGTTTGTATACATTATTGTTCACACCAGATCTTTCTCATTTTTCCCATCAAATGTATGACCTTATGATTAACAGCCCTACTGCCCATCTTCACCCCTCTGCTCCCACCCACCCCTACCTTGGATCCTCATACTCATTCTACAATAATGGTATTATACAGCATTTGTCCTTATGGAACTGAGTTAGTTCACTCAGCATAATCCTCTCCAGTCTCTCCCAAATTAGATAATAATTTACAATACCATTGTTCCTGTATGTTGTGTAGAATTCCATCTTGTGTATAGGCCATAATTTCTCAATCCATTGGATTATGTTTTGACATTTGGGCTGTTTCCATGTTCTTGCTATGGTGAATTGCACTATTATAAACGTTGGTGTACATGTCTCCATTTGTGCCTCAGTTCTCATTTTACTTGGGTGTATTTTAAGCAGTGGGAATAGCTGAGTCATATGGAATTTCTATGTTCAGCTTTCTGAGGGAATGCAATACTGCTTTCCAGAATGGTTGTACAATTTTACACTCCTCGTGGGCTAGTGGCAAGAAGCTGTGCTGCAATCCCAAAGACATACTCCCTCTGCAGGAGAAGGATGGACAGTCTCTCCTGTGTGATTAACTGGCTCCGAAAACCTGCTGGAGAGTCTGCTGTTGGTCAGTTTTGACTCTATGGTACACAACAACCACCACCACCAGCAGTTAATAAGAGTTCCTATCTCCCCACATCCTCTCCAATATTTATTACTTTCAATCCTATTAAACTTTGCCAGTGCTACTGGAGTGAGATAGTATCTCATTGTGGTTTTGATTTGCATCTCTCTTATTGAGAGTGATTTTGAGAATTTTTTCATATGTCTACTGGCCACTTGAATATCATCCTCTGTTAAAATTCTTCCTATGACTGGAATATATCCCAAGAAAATTAGAGCTAAGGCACGAGTAGAGACTGGTACACCAATGTTCATAACAAGGTTATTAGCCATCACAAGAACATGGAAACAGCTCAAATGTTCAACCATGATTGATTGGACTAACTCAGCCCCATAAGGACAAACACTGTATGGTAGAATGAGTATGAGGATCCAAGGGAGGAAAGGGTGAAAGCAAAGGGTCAAGATGTACAGCAGGGGAAGAGAAATAATGGGGACGCACAACTTGATGGGAGGGCGTGAAGGAAATGGGAAATATCTGGTATGAAAAACAATGTATTTGAATTTTTAAAATTAATTACTATAAAAATAATATAAAATAGGATGTATATGAATGATTGTATAAAACACAATGTAGATTAAAAAATTTATGAAACACAATGCATATGAATGAAATATACTGTAAAGGTGTTATTATATGAAAA
Source organism: Elephantulus edwardii (assembly GCF_000299155.1). Lineage (NCBI taxonomy): Eukaryota > Metazoa > Chordata > Mammalia > Macroscelidea > Macroscelididae > Elephantulus > Elephantulus edwardii. The sequence goes on from NW_006399872.1 coordinate 7,332,017, forward strand.
CCAATAAAAATATTTAAAAGGAAAAAAGATTCTCACCACCCAGCCAATTGGCAATATCATCATAAATGGAGGAAAGACTAAGGATGTTAACAATTTCATCTTGCTCAGTTCCACAATCAACACTCTTAGCATGGGCAGTTAGGAAATAAAAAGACAAGCTGCTTAATAAAAGTCTGCTGTCAGGGACCTGTCCAGAGTGCTAAAGGACAATGCTGTCAACCTAGAGAAAAAGTGCAACTGATCCAGGCTTTAATTGCTTGCTATGTGTCTGAGAGCTGGGTAATGATTAAGGATGACAGAAAAAGAATCAATGCCTTTGAGCCATGGTGCTGGACAACAGTATTGAACTTACCATGGACCACCAAGAGGACAAACAGGTCTGTTCTGGAGAGAGTGCAAGCAGGTTGCTTCTTGGAGGCAATACTTTTTGAAACTCTGTATCGTATATTTTGGACATGTAGCCAGGAGGAACCAGTTCCTAAAGAAGGAAATCATACATGGAAGGATGGAGAGTCAGCAGATAAGAGGAAGACCCTGGATTAAATAGATTGACACAGTGACTGTGGCTATGGAGTCACTCACATGTATCTGTAATGGTGAAGTTGGCTCAGGATAGGGCAAGATCCAGAGCTATTGTTCCTAAGGTCACTATGAGTTGTAGTCTATTTGATGGAACATAGCAACAACAGCAACTAAGAGTTTTAATATTTAACAAGATGTTAATAATCTACCTCTGTTGGTGTAATCCTTAGGGAGTTAATCTGGTAAACCAAAGGCTATCCTTGATAAATTCACGTAATTTGATAGGCAGAGGAAGGGGTGAATAAAGGAAAGGGGAAAGAGCTTGAGTGAAACACAATGTACACAAACTTAGTAAGTAACCAGTAGAAAAGAAAATAAATTAAAAAAAAAACACAACAAACAAACCCAAAGTCAATATAGTGTATTCTTGGTTGTCAAAACTGGGACATTGAATTTTTAAATACTTGTGATGAGTTAAAAGTATGAATCCGTAATGTGCGGCCTCAACCAGATAACAACAGGCTTGGCTGTGTGTATGTACACATAAAATGTGAAAGGACATAAACTAATCATCAAGAACATTAAGGGTGATGTCTGTGGTTTCTGCTTTTCCATTTTCCATAATGCAAATGTTTTTAAAGTTTAAAGAGGAAAAAAAGATGGTCTTTTAAAAACCTGCATGAAATCTCTTTTGCTTGTAGAATAAAGTTAGTTGTTCATACTCCCAAGACAACAACCTAAAACCAACCAACAACAACAAAAAACACATCAAAACAAAAAAAAAACACAACTCTAAATGTGATGCCTTAGTTTGAATCCAACAAAGACTCTCAGGGATAAAAGGTGATAGAACAATAACATTGATATCACATGCAAGTAAGATTCTGCTGAAGATTATTCAAAAACAACTGTAACAGCACATGAACAGAGAACTGCCAGAAGTCCAAGTTGAGTTTAGAAGGGGGAAAAAAAAAAGTAGGGGTCATGGTACTAGGAATATTGTAGCTAATGTTAGATGGATCTTAGCTTAAAGCAAGAAATACCAGAGGAAAGTCTATCTGTGTTTCATTGATAATGAAAAGATGTTTGACTGCATGGATCACAACAAACTGGCTGACTCTGAGAAGAATGGGAATCCCAGAACACTTGATTGTGCTAGTGTGAAACCTACACTTGGACAAGGAGGCAATCATCAGAATAGAGCAAGGAAACACTTCGTGGTTCAAAATTGAGAAAGGTATATACCAGGGATGTGTCCTATCTCCATACCTTTACAATCTATATGTTGTTGTTGTTATTATGTGCCGTCAAATTGTTTTCCACTCATAGTGACCCTATGCACAACAGCCCTAAACCCTGCTCTATACTGCGCCAACCGCACTGCCTCTGACACACCCATCCCGATTACCCCAGTCACCGAATCAA
>NW_006399872.1:7349313-7358969 GCF_000299155.1 Elephantulus edwardii
GTTAACCCTCTCCAGGATGAATCTGTTTGTTTTCTTGGCAGTCCATGGAATGTTCAACACTCTTCTCCAGCACCACAGCTCAAAGGCATCAATTCTCCATCTGTCCTCCCTAGTCATTGTCCAACTCTCTGATACATAACAAGTGATTGCAAATACCATGGCCTGTATCAGGTGCACCTTAGTCTCCAGACAGACACCGTTGCTCTTGAGTACTTTAGAGAGGTCCCTAACAGCAGACTTTCCCATCGCGATACTTTTTTTTTTTTATTTCCTTACTGCTGGTACCAAGAGTGTTGATCGTGGAGCCGAGCAAACTGAAGCTGTGAAAAATCTCAATCTCCTCGCCATTCATCCTGATGCTACCAATTGGCCTACTGGTGAGAATCTTTGTTTTCTTGACATTGAGTCTCAGTCCATACTGAAGGCTGCAATCCTTGACCCTCTGCAGCAAGTTCATGAGATCCTCCTCAGTTTCAGCAAGCAGGGTTGTGTCATCTGCATAATGCAGATTGTTAATAGATGTTCCACCAATCCTAATGCCAAAATTATCCTTATAGAGCCCAGCCTCCTGGATAATCTTCTCTGCATACAGGTTGAAATGGTATGGAGACAGGACACATCCCTGGCGTACACCCTTTCTACAAACTCTTAGAGTCGGAGATAGATCAAATATGCAATCAAGATGCATTGATAATAATGGGTGACTGGAATGCAAAAGTTGGGAACAGAGAAGAAGAATCAGTAGTTGGAAAACATGGGCTTGTTGACAGAAATGAAGCTGGAGATAGAATGATTGAATTTTGTGCAATCAATGACTTATTCATTGTAAATATGTTTTATAAGAAACATAAATGCAGATTATGCACATGGATTTCACCTGATCATATGCATAGGAATCAGATCGATTACATCTGTTGAAAAAACCACCGAAAAAGCTCAATATCAGCTCTGAAAACTAGGCCAGGAGCTGATTGTGGAATAGACCACCAGCTACTCATATGCAAGTTCAAGCTGAAACTGAGGAAAATTAAACCAAATCCACAGGAGCCAAAATATGACTTTGATTTCATCCCACCTGAATTTCAGAATCATCTTAGGAACAGGTTTGAGGCCTTGAACACTAATGAGCGAAGACCAGATGAGTTGTGGAAGGATGTCAAAGATATCATCCAGGAAGAGTGCAAACGGTCATTACAAAGACAGAAGAGAAAGAAAAGACCAAAATGGATGTCAGAAGAAGCTCTGAAGATTGCACTGGAGCGTAGAGAAGCCAAAGCACAAGGAAGAATTCAAGATACTAAAGAGCTGAACAGAAGACTCCAAAAGGCAGCACGGAATGTTGTTGTTGTTGTTAAGTGCCGTCGAGTCACAAGCGACTCATAGCGACCCTATGAAGCAGAGTCCTCGATGCTTGGGTGCCTTTCATCCTCTCTCCAGGCTCATAGGGTTTTCAGAGGCAAGTTATTATGGAAGTGGATGCCACTCCTCCTTCCACGCTTGTTTAATCGGGAAGCTCCACCCCACTCTCACTCCACATTGGGTATCCAACCATTAATGCATTTGGCACATCCGTGTCACAGTGTTCAGCCTCAAGCAACCATAAGTGACCTCAGGACGGCAACTTGTACACCAGGACTATACGACCTAGAGGCATAATAGCTGCCTCTGGAAATGAAACCCTATGAGCTTGGAGAGAGCCTGGAGAGCACGGAATGACAAAGCAAAATATTACAATGAAATGTCCAAGGAGCTAGAGTCAGAAAATCAAAAGGGATGAACTCGTTCAGCATTTCTTAAGCTCAAGGAACTGAAGAAAAAAACAGAGAATAGCCAAAATTATTGGGGCAGCTATTGCTGCCAGTTTAGGGCCTGTGTCAGGAAAAGGAAGTCTTACTCATAAACAGTGCCATCCAAAATTAATAAAGGAGGTCAGAATTGCTTCCACCATGGAAAGCTGGGCTACTTCAGTAGACAGTGTCACAGACGAGAGCCACAGATAGGCAAGGGAGTAAAAAGGAAGCTCCCACTCACTTGCTTTAAGTGTGGATCTGAAGGACACATGGCCAAGGGTGGCCCATATCAGGTCCTTGTGGTTGACAGGACTGACAGTCCCCAGCTCCCAGCTGGAAACAAAGGAGGATGCTCAATGATTTAGATCCTCCCAGAAGAGCTGTGGGTGAGCATTAACATTACTGGTAAGAATATTCATTTTCCCCTGGACACAAGAGCCTACTATTTGGTCCTAAAAGCTTTCTGAGGTCCCAACTCTTCTCACTACTTCTTAGTTTTGGAATGGACGGAAAACCTCATAAGCAGTTCCTTACTTCACCTCTGCCTTGCATGTGGACTTCCAAGCTGTAAAACAGCCCAGTGGTAGATGGAATTTGGTCCAGGACTTAAGAACAATAAATGACGTAGTTGAGCCACTACATCTTATGGTTCCTAACCTTTATACTATAATAGACAAAGTGCTAGTCAATAAGCCTTTTATTTTACTAACTACCTTCTCTCTGTAACTTGATTTGTGCCACTATTAGAACCTCTACTTGGAATAGGATTGCTTTTAATTTTTGACTCATGTACTTTTAACCTGTTAGTTAAATTTGTGTCTTCTAGGCTGCAACACTTCCATGATACATCTTCAAGGATATGAACATGTATGGCTAAGCACAAGTGATAACTTTGCATCTAAATTCCAAAATCAGTCTCCACAATAGTCTACATGTTCCCTATTGCCAAAGGGGCCCTTTAGTGAGAGAAGATCTTCATCCTGAAACCTACAGCGTCCCTTTTCAGCAGGAAGTAGCTAAGAGAATTCGCCATCCCCTTTTCCTTATGAATCAGGGTGAAGTCTCTCTGAGGGAGGAGTGATAGGGAATGGCAAAGGATACACTGACCAAGATTAATCAGAACTGGCTTTGACAAGCACTATGACAATGGGACAATTAAAACAGACTTTCAAGGGGGAAAAAAAAGGAATGAACTGGGGGGTAGAGAAAAAAGTGCAACAATGAATGAACGGAAATCCGCAATCTCTGTAAATGTTCATTAATATTAATAAAATTTAATAAAAATTAAAGAACAACACAAATTAGTCTCCTATAAATTACAGGTGCACAATCTCAGGTAATAACATGTTAGGATAAAGTTTTAGAAATCTATCTTTGTAAACAATTGTCTTTTTGCACTGCTTTTCACCATTCATTATTCAAGTCACCTAGCTGTTTTGTTAAATACAGAGTCTGATGCAGTAAACCTTGAATAAAGCCCTGGAGTCTGAGCTTTTAAAAAGCAGCTGCTTTGGTAGACTGCATAGTGTTTTAAAAGTTGGTTTCTCTGTAACAAGATTGAGTCAGAAAATGGTAGGAAAAGATACTTTGAAAGAAATATCAACTTTTGGCAAGTGATGAAGTAGGTAAAGAAAGGGTAAAAAAGGGGGTATCTCTTTATTAAACAGAGTAGGAAGGGAAGAAAAAAACACAACAAATAAAACAATCCAATCTTCAGCACCAAAGCTCAAAGTTATCAATTCTTCTCTGTCATCTCCAGTCATTGTCAAGATTTCCAGTGCATAGCAAGTAATTGTGAAGACCTTGACCTGGATCAGACACAACGTAGTTTCCAGACTGACGTCATTGTTCTTTAGTACTCTGAAGAGATTCCTGACTGAAGATTTGCCCCAATGCAATTTGTCCTTTGATTTCCTGGCTGCTGGTACTACGAGTGTTGATTGTGGAGTTAAGCAAGCTATAATTGTTAACAACCTCAATCTCTTCTCCATCTGTCATGGTGCTGCCAATTGACCCAGTGATGAGAATCTTAGTTTTCTTGATGTTGAACTTCAATATATATTGAAGATGACAGTCCTTGACCTTCTACAGAAATTCTTTAGACCTTCCTCAATTTCAACAAGCAAGATTATTATATCTACATAACAGAGGCTGTTCATAAGTCTTCCTCCAATGCTGATACCTCTCCTAAACCCAACCTGCGCATCTGAAAGTTCTCTGTTGATGTGTTATTCTGATCATTATTGGAAAATTTTCAGCAGAATCTTGCTTGCCTGTGATAGAGTAATGAGTAATGACATTGTTTGATAATTTCCACTCTCTTTTGGGTCATCTTTCTTTGGAATGGGAACAAATATGGATCTATTCCAGTCAGTTAGCCAGGTGGTTGTCCTCCAGATGTGTTGGCATAACTTGATGAGTGTGTCTAGAACAGTGTCTATTTGTTGAAATATGTCAATTGGTAGGCCATCAATTCCTGGGACCTTGTTATACACTAGAATTAAGAGAGGGCTGTGTTTAAAGCAAAGTATAAATACAAATACATTCTAAAATCTGACCAAACTTTCACTAGAAAAGTCTGTACAGTTAAAAAGTCTAGAAAACAAACTTTTACAACAATTAGATTTATCTACTTATTAACTCAAACTCATTGCTATTGAGTCAGAACTGACTCTTAGTTGACTCTCTAGCAGATTTTTGAAGCTATGAAACATGTGGAAGGAGATTGTCCATCCTTGTCCAATGGAGTCTTTTGTGAATTTGAATCTCCAGTGTGGCACTGCCTTTGGATATGCAACACAACTCTCTGGACTAAGTTACCACACTTCTCTATGTACTTATTATTTGTTGTTGTTGTTACATGGAGTTGACTCAACTGTGACTCACAGAGACCCTTTGCACAATAGATCTGAATCCTGTCCTAATCTGAGCCAGTTTTTCTGCTTCTGGCACCTCTAAAATCTCTTATTCCAGTTACTGAGCAAATCAATCTCATCTACAGTCGTCCTTTCTTGCACTCTTCCTCAACTCTCTCAAGCATGATGTCCTTCTTGGTTCCTTCTGGCAATATGCCTGCGGTATGTGAGACAAGCTTCAAAATTCTTGCTTCTAGGAACTATTTGTTTTTTTATATTGTGGATAACTCTTAAGAAGAATAAAAATCCAAAAAAAATTGATCGTGCTTGTGTGAAATCTATACTTGGTCCAGGAGGCAGTAGTCAGAACAGAGTAAGGAAATGTTACATGGTTCAAAACTGGGAAGGATGTATGCCAAGAATGTGTCCTATTACCATACCTTTTCAATCTATTTACAGAACAGATTATATGGATAGCTAGGCTCTATGAGGAGAAATGGAGCATCAGAATTGGAGGAATATTCATCAACAATCTGCACTATACAGATGACACAACTCTGCTACAACTGAGGAAGATCTGAAATGCTTGCTGCAGAAGGTCAAGGACTGCAGTCTTCAATATGGATTGAAGCTCAACATCAAGAAAACAAAGATTCTCACCACTGGGCCAATTGGGATCATCATGATAGACTGTGAAGAGTTTGAGATTGTTAACAGCTTAAGTTTGCTTGGCTCCACGATCAACACTCTTGGTATCAGCAGCCAGGAATTTAAAAGATGCATTGGCAAAGTCTACTGTCAGGGTCCTCTCCAAAGTATTGAAAAGCAATAATTTCTGTCTGGAGACTAAAGTGCACCTGATCCAGGGCTTTGTCTTTGCAATTACTTGCTAAGTATTCTCAGAAAGCTGGACAATGACAAGGGATTATAGAAGGAGAATTAATGCCATTGAGCTGTAGTGCTGAAGAAGAGTACTGAATATATCATGGACTGCTAGGAGAACAAACAGGTTCCTCCAAGAGAGGTGAAACGAGGCTGCTCTGTGGAGGCAAGGATTCCGAAGTTTCATCTGACATGTTTAACATGTTGTAAGGAGGTACCGGTCTTTGGAGAGGGACTTCATGTTTGGAGGGTGGAGAGATAGAGCAAGAGAGGAAGATCTTTGATAAGATGGATTGATTCGGTCACTGGCATAATGGAGGGTAAGTGCCAGAGACTATAAGGTTGGCACAGGATAGAACAGGTTTTCAGGTTGTTGTACATATGGTTGCTATGAGTTGGAATAGAATCGATGGCACATAACAATAATGACAACAACACATTGAGAGAAATCTTGTTGTGTAGTACCTAAGTAGGTACACTGTTGACCCAAAGACAGTTTCTGCTGGCTTGAATCCTGTAACCACCCTGAGGGAGAAATTGGAGAGTCTCCTTTTGTGCATCTTACAGTCTCTAAAAATCCAATGAAGGATAAGCTACTTTTGTTTGCAACTCAAAGACCATGAGTTAGATACTGAATGTTGTTGTTGTTGTTGTTATGTGCCATTGAATAGCCTGTGACTCATAATGACCCTATGTATAATAGCTCTGAAACCTGTCCTTTCCAGAGCAAGTCTCCGACACCTAATCTCACAGCCCCAGTAACCTAATCAATCCTTCTCTACCAGGTTCTTCCTCTCCTTCCACCCTTCCAAGCACTTTGGCCACATACCCAAAGTACGTGAGATGGGGTTTCAAAATCCTTGCTATCAAGAAGAAACTTGGTTTTATTCTTCCCAAGACAGGCCTATTTGTTTTCCTGGTGGCCCATGATATGGTCAATACTCTTCTCCAGCACTGTAAACTCAAAGGCATTGATTCTTCGTTTGTCATCTTCAGTCATTGTCTACCTCTTTGATGCATAGCAAGTAATTGCCAAGACCACGACCTGAATCAGGTGCATCTTAGTCTCTAGAATGACATCATTGGTCTTTATCACTTTGGAGAGGTCTCTGACAATAGACTTCACCAATGCAATTTGTCTTTTGATTTCTTGGCTGCTGGTGCCAACAGTGTTGATTGTGGAGCCAAGCAAACTTAACTTGTTAACAACCTCAATCTCTTCTCCATCTATCATGGTGCTGCCAATTGGCTTAGGGTTGAGAATCTTTGTCTTCTTGATAATAATATTGAAGGTCACAATTTTTGATGTTCTGCAATGAAAGCTTCAGGTCCTCCTCATTTTCAGCAAGCAAGGTTGTGCCATCTGCATGATGCAGGTTATTGATAAGTCTTCCTCCAATCCTGATGCCATATTCCTCTTCATAAAATCCAACCTCCCAAATAATCTGTTTTGCATCTCTGAAACATTTCTTTCCTACTTTTAAACCATGTAGTGTTTTCTTTCTCTGTTCTGTTGACTGCCTCCTGGACCAAGTATAGGTTTTATATGAGCACAATCAAGTGTTTGGGATTCTCATTCTTCTCCAAGATTAGCCACAATATGTTGTGATCTACATCATCAAATACTTTTACATAGTCAATGAAGCACAGACAGATATTCCTCTAGCACTCTTTGTTTTCAGCCAAGATACGACTGACAATGGCGATTAAATCTCTGATACTGCAGCTTCTTATAAAGTCTGCCTATATTTTTGAGAGTTCTCTGTAGATCTATTATTTCAGTTATTTTTGTATATTCTTCAACCAGATTTTGTTTGCATGTGATATTAATATTGTTCAAGAATTTCCACATTCTGTCAGGTCACCTTTTCTTGGGTTAGGAATAAATATATATTTGTTCAGTCAAGATTCTAGGTACTTTTCCTCTAGACTTCTTGACACAACCTGGTAAGCACGTCCTGGGCAGCATCTTTTTGTTGAAATATGTCAATTTGTTTGCCCTTAATTCCTGGGACCTTGTTTCTTACCAATTCCTTCAGAGCATCCTGAACTTCCTCATTCATTACCACAGGCTCTTGATTATATGTTGTTTCATTAAATTCTTCTGTGTCTGCCAATTCTTTTTAGTACAATAATCTGTATTCTCCTTCCATCTTCTTTTATTTCTTCTGGATAATTTAATAGTCTGCCCATTTAATCCTTAAATATAGCTATTTGAGTTTGGTTTTGGTTTGTTGGGGTTTTTTGCTATTTGAGTTTTTAATTTGTTCTTTAGTTCTTTCTATTTAAGAAATGTCCAACAAGTTCCACCCTCTTGCTTTGCTTGACTCCAAAATTTTGCGTATTTCATTACAATACTTTTCTAAATTTATAAATATATACATATATACAAACTATCTCTATCTCTATCATCTATAATAAATAAACATATCTACAAATATCTATATATCCATCTATATCTCTCTCTATCTCATCTCTCTCTCTCTCTGTCTCTCTCTGTCTTTCTCTCTATCTATCTCTATCTCTACATCTCTGACCTGTTACTGGATTTCTAAAGCTGGAAATTGCATGGGAAGAGATTGTCTTTCTCCTGAAACACCATGGGTGGATTAAAATTGATACAAGACACCATCATTGGATTATCACATCAATTATCTATGGAATAGACCACAAGAACTCCCCATCTACGTATACTGTACTGCTAAAAGTAACCCTGATTAAAATAGTTCTTACTTTGTATCTTTTGCAGAAACCAAAGTTGTTAAAGAATACAGGTGGTTATACCATACTAGTAAGATTTTTCTTTTTTCCAATTGTGAGTGGGGTGAAATTGTATAGAGCAAAATAGTTTTCCATTCAACACTTTATACACGTTTTATTTTGCAAAATTATTTGCAGTTCCTTCTTCCTGTTTCTTTCTGAATTTCCTGTTCCTATTTATCCACTTTTCTTGCTCCTCCTTGCTTTGAGAGCTTTGTTTTTGGACAAATACTGTCCTCTTGAGGCTCAGTGTCAAGAAGACAAAGATTCCCACTACTGGACCAATTGGCAGAATCAGGATGGATGGTGAAGAGATTGCGATTGTTCACACCTTTAGTTGCTTGGCTCGACAGTCAACACTCTTGGCACCAATAGCCATGAAATTAAAAGACGTATTGCCATGGGAAATTCTGCTGCTAGGGACCTCTCCAAAGTACTTAAGAGCAATGGTGTCTCTCTGGAGACTAAGGTGCATCTGATATAGGCCCTGGTCATTTCTTTACTTGTTATGCATCAAAGAATTGGACAATGACTAAAGCAGGATAGGAGAATTTATGCCTTTGAGCTGTGGTGCTGGAGAAGAGTATTGAGGGTACCATGGACTGCTAGGAAAACAGATAGGTTCATCCTGGAAAGGGTTAAACCAGATGGCTCCTTGGGGGCAAGGATTCTGAGGCTCCATCTAACATACTTTGGACATGTAAGGAGGGACTGGTCCTTGGAGAGGGACATCATACTTGGTAGGGTGGAGGGACAGCGCAGGAGGGGAAGGGCCTCTATGAGGTGGATTGATTAAGTGACTGGGGTAGTTGGGATGGGTGTATTCGACACAGTGCGATTTGCACAGGACAGAACAGAGTTTAGGGCTGTTATACATAGGGTCGCTATGAGTTACAGGTGACTCAACGGCACATAACAACAACAACAACTGCCCTCTTATCCTCCTATATTGATTATTCTGAGCAGTACGTTCTTTACAAGGCTTATTGTTCACTTTATAAACAGGTCTATTTTTATGCTACACTATTCTTTTGGGTAATTTAAAAAGAGTACAAGAAGCCTAGGAATTTCTGTATCTTACCTCCACTAATTCCACAAGTGAGAAGTGTCTCCACTGACCACATCCATAGTACAAAACTGATTTTTATGAGGTAAGACATGTTCTCATACTCTTACCACTTTTACAAATTCAAATACCACTCGTATCTCCTCAGACTGTATTTCTCTATTAGTGGGTCATCTAATATGTTGCAAAGACCATAAAATTCCTAGATCATGTTGTTGTTGTTGTTATGTGCCGTCGAGTCATTTGCGACTCATAGCGACCCTATGTACAACAGCCCTAAACCCTGCTCTATCCTGTGCCAAT
>NW_006399872.1:7361649-7399968 GCF_000299155.1 Elephantulus edwardii
TAGTGTCTGCTTACAACTGTTCCTCTTCCTTTGTATTTCCATGTTTGACAGTTCTACCTAGGTTGCCCTTTCTTTTCGTCTACATGTGTTGTGTTGTACATAGGATTTCAGAGGCCTGCCATTTCAGAACTGGATGGCCAATCCTTCTTCCTAGTCTGTCTTAATCCAAATGTTTAGACTTAGAGGAGTATCTGAGAGACAGCAATTTGTGGAGCAGTGAAAGATAAATCCCTCATTTTGGAGTTGACCATTAGTTACACTGTAGTCCCTGCCCTTAGCCCAATGCCTTGACCCACTTATTTCCCAGCTCCACGCACCAGCAGGATACCACTTCACTTCTACCAAATGCCTTCAGAATTAATGTCCCATTGTCCGACCCATGATTTGACAGCTTGTCAGAGAGATTTTTTCTTTTTTTTTTTTTTCCCTGTGTCCAGTCAGTGTCTCTTAAGTTTACTTATACTGTCTCCGAAGGGAAGGTGATGTGTCCTGTCGAACTCCTGTATAGATTGTGTTTTCCTTCTTGGTCCGAGGGCCTCAGGCCCGAGGGCCCAACCGGTTTAGGTTCCACCTTGGGGCTTGTTACCTGGAGGTGTGTCAGAAGCTATTGTGGAGGTCCTCTGTGGTGCCTGGTCTCACCTTGGGCCCATGCTGCTTCTGGCGGAGGTGGCTTCCTCTGTCTCTTGCTTGCTCCTCCCCAACCGGTTTAGGCTCCACCTTGGGGCTTGTTACCTGGAGGCGTGTCAGAAGCTATTGTGGGAGTCCTCTGTGGTACCTGGTCTAGGCTTGGACCCATGCTGCTTCTGGCGACGTATTGGTCTGTCCTGCCACACCACCAGATTTAAATTGAGCAAGTTCAGTAGCAAGTCCTTAACATGAGAATATCTGTACTGATAAGAGGGGAAAAAGCAGAGACTACACTGTCCATCCCTCAGGGCCAGAGTAATTTCTGAGTAAAACAGAGGCAGATGAAGATCAAGAAACTGAGAAGTGGTTGTGAACCAATGACCAACAAAAGGTAGAATTGCCAAGAACTGCCTCTCTATGGAGCCAGAGCAGGGGTCCTACACACAAGCTTGCTAGAGGACTTGATGAAGACACTATAATAGGCAGGACTAAGGGAGCTTTGTAATGCTTAACTAAAGTCTTGAATGGCCTACAAGCATGCCTGAAAAGCAGTCATGGCTGAAGAATTATATCTTTTTTTTTCCAATTTACTTTATAATATGTTAATATTCCTAATAAATATAATATATAACATAATATATAATATAAAGAGTAAAAGAGAAATATTTCACAAAAAGATAAATATTTCATACGACCACTGTTATAAAACTAGGATGGTTATGTGGAGGGGTAGAGGTGACAAAAAGAGCAGAAAAGAATGGATAGAGATAATTTCTGTATTTGGAATAGCTTAAAGTAAAAAGAAAGGAATAAACAAACTGCAGTTTGTGTACTGCAGTTAAAAATCTGCAAGAGGACATTTAATACACTATGTAGTAAATGAATTGGGGGGACAGGAAGAAAAGGAGAAAAAAGAATTTAAAAAATATAGCTATAGTTTTTTTTTAAGTTAAAAATATATGTGAAGTGTAAATAATTGTTCTAATTTGAAATTAATGAACTCTCCGTGAGAGCTGCCACTGAGATTGAGTTTTATTTTTCAGATTTACTGTTATAATAATAATCGAAAATCTAAAGGTTGAATAGATTAGTTTTTGGATAATGTTTAACTAGTAGATGACCATATGCATGTCTATAATCATAGAATTAATTGACAATAAAAGTTAAATTGTAAAGCTTAATTATTAATATTTGTTCAAATGTTAATTTAAATAATTTTATTATTGATTATAATCATTAAATTGTTCATCCAGACATCAGTGTTATAACAATGAATAAATTTAATGGCTTTCCCTACATTATAATTTGAAATCATGATATTTTCACCAGGTTCTGAGAACTACTTTGAAGCTGATGTTCCAACCAATTCAAGATGGGAACATTCTGTAAAAATAAGTGAGCGGAAGGAAATTGAAGGTTTATCAGGTGCTTCACAGAGCAGCATGCCACTGGCAATGGTGCTTCCCACTGAACTTTCATGTGAGGTCAGTAAAGAGAATTTATTTCTTAAGTAACTCTAATGTTTTCAGGGTTCTGATGACATAGTTCATAGGGTAATAATATACTGTGTTTCTAATCTGAAGGTGGCCCCTCTCTGGCAGTTTGAATCCACCAAAAACTCCCCTGAAGAAAAACGGATAATGTCTTCCTGTTAGATTTACAGTCCTTAGAAAACTCACTGATGTGAGTTGGCTCTCAGTTGAGGACAATGAGTTGTTATTGAATTGAATGTATAATGTTGTTGCTGTTGTTGTTATGTGCCATCGAGTCGCTTCTGACTCATAGCAACCCTGTGTACAACACCCCTAAACTCTGCTCTGTCCTGTGCCAATCACACTATCTCTGACACTCCCATCCCCATTACCCCAGTCACTGAATCAATCCACCTCATAGAGGGTCTTTCCCTCCTGCTCTGTTCCTCCACCCTACCAAGCATATGTAATAATTACAGTTATGATCTGATAAAAGAATTTTCCTGGGATGTGGTCTATAAAATTTTTGTCTCAGGTGAGATGAGATAAAAGGAGAGAGGAAGTAGAGTCTGGAACCTTAGTTACCACTAAGACAGACAATTAAGCATGGATTGTGTCTTTGGGAGCCTTAGTCACTATACTGTAAAACTCCTCTACCCAAGGGAAGGCCAAGACACATGAAGACCTAAAAGAAACCCCTCAGAAATACAGATGCTAAGGAAACAAGGAACTTGCTCTAGAATTAAAAAGAAAAAAAATCCTTTTAGAGCCAGGAATCTGAATTTGGACTCCTAGCTTCCTAAATATAAGAAAATCATTTGTTTGTTAAAGATATAAATTGATGTATCTCTTTTAAAGCACCCTTAGATAACTAGGAGAGATTAGTTTTATAGATAATTTCTCGACACTCTAGAAGCGTTTGTAATATACCTCAAACTACTTACTAAAAAATGCTCAAGTTATACTGTTGTTGTTGTTGTTGTTATGTGCCGTCGAGTCGTTTCCAACTCATAGTGACCCTATGCACAACAGCCCTAAACCCTGCTCTACCCTGCGCCAACGGCACCGCCTCTGACACACCCATCCCGATTACCCCAGTCCGGAATCAATCCATCTCATAGAGGGTTTTCCCCTCCTGCGCTGTCCCTCCACCCTCCCAAGCATGATGTCCCTCTCCAAGGACCCATCCCTCCTGGCAACATGTCCAAAGTATGTCAGACAAAGCCCCAGAATCCTTGCCTCCAAGGAGTAGCTTGGTTTAATCCTCTCCAAGATGAATCTGTTTGTTTTCCTGGCAGTCCATGGTACATTCAGTACCCTTCTCCAGCACCACAGCTCAAAAGCATCCACTCTCCTTCTGTCCTCCCTAGTCATTGTCCAACTCTCTGATGCATAACAAGTGATTGCAAATACCATGGCCTGTATCAGGCGCACCTTAGTCTCCAGAGAGACACTGTTGCTCCTGAGTACCTTAGAGAGGTCCCTAACAGCAGACTTTCCCATCGCGATACACTTTTTGATTTCCTGACTGCTGGTGCCAAGAGTGTTGACTGTGCAGCCGAGCAAACTGAAGCTGTGAACACTCTCAATCTCTTTGTCATCCATCCTGATGCTGCCAATTGGTCCATTGGCGAGAATCTTTGTCTTCTTGACATTGAGCCTTCGTCCATACTGAAGGCTGCAGTCCTTGACCCTTTGCAGCAAGTGCATGAGGTCCTCCTCAGTTTCAGCAAGCAGGGTTGTGTCATCTGCATAACACAGATTGTTAATAGACCTTCCACCAATCCTGATGCCACAATTCTCCTCGTAGAGCCCAGCCTCTCGGAAAATCTGCTCTGCATACAGTTTGAAAAGGTATGGAGACAGAATGCATCCCAGGCATACACCCTTCCCAATTTTGAACCATGCAGTGTTACCCTGCTCTGTTCTGACTACTGCCTCTTGGTCCAAGTATAGGTTTCGTATTAGCACAATTAAATGTTCTGGGATTCCCATTCTTCTCAGAGTCAGCCACAGTTTGTTTTGATCCACACAGTCAAATGCCTTTGCATAATCAATGAAACACAGATAGACATTATTCTGGTATTCTCTGCTTTCAGCCAAGATCCATCTAACATCAGCAACAATATCCCTAGTACCACGACCCCTTCTAAACCCAGCCTGGACTTCCAGCAGTTCTCTGCTGATGTGCTGTTCTAATCGTTTTTGGATGATCTTCAGTAGAATCTTGCTTGCATGTGAAATCAATGACACTGTTCTGTAGTTTCCACACTCAGTTAGGTCACCTTTCTTTGGAATGGGAACAAATATAGATCTCTTCCAGTCAGTTGGCCAAGTGGTTGTTCTCCAGATTTCTTGGCCCAATTTGGTGAGCACATCCAGGGCAACATCTGTTATCTGAAATACTTCAATTGGTATACCATCTATTCCTGGGGCCTTATTTTTTGCTATTTCTTTCAAAGCAGCTTGAACTTCTTCCTTCATCACCATAGGCTCTCACTAGACATATATTTTTGTTGTATACTGCAGAGTCAGAACTGACCCTTAGTTGACTCTCCAGCAGGTTTTCTTCTTGGGAATAATTTGCTTATCTTTCTTCCTTTGAGCAGTTGGTGGCCTCAAACTGTATGTCTTTGGGATTGCAGCACAGTTTCTTGTCACTAGGCCACTAGAGCACACTAAACCTATAAAAGTTTTTCTTTTAATATAGAAAAATATACTTTTAAATTTTTGAAACAAAGTTTTACTCTTTAATTGCTTACAAAATTTATATACAATGTCTTTCATTCAAATACACTGTATTTCACACACTCCATCATTCACATTGTGTTTCAGTCATTCCCATTTTGTTTTATAAAATTAATCAACCAGTGATTAATTTTATTATTAGTTAGAGTTTTTAATTATAACCTATCTTTTTAGGTCCACACTAGATCTTTCCTAATTCCTTCAGCCACTCCATCCACACATCAAACTGTACAAATTTTTCTTTTTTGTTTTATACATGAATCACCATAGTTAATTACTAATTAGAATTTAGGGAGCTCTGGTAGTCTAGTAGCAATAAGCTGTGCCGCAATCGTGAAGGCACAGAGTTCTAATCCACCAGCTTCTCCATGGGAGGAGGCTTGGCAATCTCCTCCCATGTTATTAAACACCTCTAAAAACACAAGAGGGTCAGCTTTGGGTCAGTTCTGGCCCTATAATACACAACACAATAACACTTAGCATCATTAATTTTAGCTAATCTTTTCAAGCCCCCACTGGATCTTTCCTAATTACTTCATCCCTTCCCTCCACCCGCCAACTTGATGATTTCTCTTTTTCATACCCTCAGCCCCCTTTTCCTTTCCCTTCCCTCTTTTGCTTTTAAAAATTTCTTACTCATTACCCTTATGTTTCAACAATAATGGTCTTATGCAGTATTTGTCCTTATGAGATTGAGTTAGTTCATTCAGCATAATGCTCTAGCCTCTCCCAAGTTATGTAGTATTCTTATAAATCGTTGCTCCTGGGTGCTGCAGAGTATTCCATTGGGTAAATATAACACAATTTCTCAATCCATTTTTTTGTTAATGGGTATTGGGCTGTTTCCATGTTCTTGCTATTGTGAATTACGCTGCTATGAACAATGGCATACAAATCTCCATTTGTGTCCCAGTTCTATTTTCCTCAGGGTATATTTCCCAGAGTATATATCCTTAGGAATAGCTGGGTCATGTGGAATTTTTTTATGTTCAGCTTTGTGCGGAAACACCAAACTGTCTTTCATAGTGGTTGTACCATTTTGCAATCTTACCAACAGTGTATAAGACTTCCAATCTCTCCACCTGCTCCCCACATTTATTGCTTGTTGCCCTGGTAAACTTTACCACCATAACTTGTTTGGATTTGCATCTCTCTTATTGCTAGTGATTTTGAGCATTTCTTCATGTGTCTGTTAGCAATCTGAATGTCTTCTTCCATTCCAAAAGTCCTTCCATGTCTTGTCCATTTTGCAATTGGATTGTCATTCTTTTTCTTGTGGAGGCCGTGTAGTATTCTGTAAACTTTTGTTATCAGACCCTTGCCTGAAATATCATTGTCAAATGCTTTTTTCCAGCCTGTAGGTTTTATTTTCACACTATTATAAAAAATTATACACATAGGAACTTGATCTTTCGAAGGTATATTTCATCATTTCATCTATTTTATCTTTTCTGGCTCTATTGGCCAATGGGTGATTGGAAGAGGTCTATGTTTGGTCCTATTTGCAAGAAGGGTGATCCAAATGAATGTGGAAATTATTGAACAATATTGATATCTCATGCACACAAAATAATGCTGAAGATCATTCAAAAAAAGCTAAAAGAATACATGGATAGGAAATTTACAGAACTTCAAGCAGGATTTAGAAGAGGCCATGCCACCAGGGATATCATTACTGATGTCAGATAAAAGTAAGGAATATCAGAAGAATGTATATTTGTGCTTTATTGACTATACAAAGTCATTTGACTGTGTGGATTATGACAAGTTGTGGCTCACATTGAGATGAATGGGAATCCCAGAGCACTTGATTTTACTCATGAAGATCCTATACCTGGAGCAGGAGACAATTGTGTGAACAGAGCAGGAGAGAACTGAATGATTTGGAATTAGGAAGGGAGTACATCAGGGTTGTATTCTATTTCCATACTTGTTTAATCTATATGCTGAGCAAATTATCCTAGAAGCTGGACTCTATGAAGAGGAATGTGGCATCAGGATTAGAGGGAGACTCATACTAACCTGTGTTATGCAGATGACACAACCTTGTTTGCTGAAAGTGAGGAGGATTTGAAGTATTTGTTGCAGAAGATCAAGGAATGCAGCCTTCAGTATAGATTGTGTCTCAATATCAAGAAAAAAAAGATTCTTACCACCAGATCAATAGGCCATGGCATGATAGATGGAGAGGAGATTGAAAATGTCAACCGCTTCATCTTACTTGGATCCACAATTAATATCCTTGGTATGAGCGGTCAGGAAATAAGGAAATGCATTGCACTGGGAAAATCTGCAGTTAGGGACCTTTCCAAATTATTGAGGAGCAATGATGTCAGTTTGAAGGACTAAGATGCGTCTTATTCAGGCCATGGTCTTTTTTTATTAGTAGCTCTGCATACAAGACCAGGGCAATAAATAAGAATGACAGAAAAAGAGTTGGTGCCTTTGAGCTGTGGTGTTGGAAAAGAGCACTGAATATCCCATGGGTGTCCAAAAGAGCAGAGACAGATATGCCTTGGAGAGGGTGCAGCCAGAGTATTCTTTCAAGGCTAGAATGATGATACATCACCTAACATACTTTGGATATATTGTTAGAAGATGCTATTCCTAGGAGAGGGATATTGGGGAGGGTGGAGAGTCTGTGAAGGAGAGGAAGAACCTCAACCAAGTGGATTGACCCAGTGACTGATGCAATGGGCTCTTGTGTGTCAGGAAGTGTGAAGATTATATAGGACAGGACTGGGTTTAGATCTTTTGTCCATAGGTTCACTATGAGTCGTACTCAGGTCGACGGCACTTAACAAGAACAACAATCTATTAACAGGGAATGTTTTCCAATATTTTTAAGTCTCTTATTGTTTATCTTAATAGTGTTGTATAGTTTTCTATATAAATGTCTTTTGTCTCTGTTGTTTTTGAAGTTGTTGTGTGCTGTTGAGTTGGAACCGACCCATAGCTGACCAGCCAACAGCAGTAAATCACACAGGAAGAGATTGTCCATCTATCCTTATCCTAATTAGATTTATTCTCAGAGATCTCAATTTATGGTTGTCTATTGTAAATGGCTCAATGTCAAGAAGACAAAAATTCTCACCACTGGACCAATCGGTAGCATCAGGATGGATGGTGAAGAGATTGAGATTGTTCATAGCTTCAGTTTGCTCGGCTCCACGGTCAACACTCTTGGCACCAGTAGCCAGGAAATAAAAAAAAAGTATTGCGATGGGAAAGTCTGTGGTTAGGGACCTCTCCAAAATACTCAAGAGCAACAGTGTCTCTCTGGAGACTAAGGTCCGCCTGATACAGGCCATGGATTTTGCAATCACTTGTTATGCATCAGAGAGTTGGACAATGACTAGGGAGGATAGAAGGAGAATTGACACCTTTGATCTGTGGTGCTGGAGAAGGGTATTGAATGTACCATGGACTGCCAAGAAAACAAATAGATTTCATCGTAGAGAGGATTAAACCAGGCTGCTCCTTGGAGGCAAGAATTCTGGGGCTTCGCCTGACATACTTTGGACATGTTGTAAGGAGAGGCAGGTCTTTGGAGAAGGACATCATGCTGGGTAGAGTAGAGGGACAGCGCAGGAGGGGAAGACCCTCTATGAGGTGGATTGATTCAGTGACTGGGGATGGGTGTGTCAGGGGCAATGAGATTGGCACAGGATAGAGCATGGTTTAGGGCTGTTGTACATAGGGTCGTTATGAGTTGCAAGTGACTTGACAGCACATAACAATGACAACAACATTGTAAATGGTATTGCTTTCTTGATTTCCTTATCTATTTTCTTTGTTGCTGTAACTGAGTCCCATTGATTTTTGTTTATTCATGTATCCTGCCATTCTACTAAATTGGTCTACTATATTTAACAGGCTTTTGGGTTGGTTTTGTTGGGGTTCTGTTTGTTTTTGTTTTGTGTTTTAGTCCTTGGAGCTTTCTATGCACACTATCATAACATCTGCATACAGTAGCGGTTTTACCACCTCTTTGCCAATCTGGATGCCTCTTATTTCCTTTTCTTGTCATATTGCCCAAACAAGTATTTTCAATTCTATATTGAATAGGAGTGGTGAAAGTGACAATCCTTATCTGGTTCCTTTTCATGAGAGCTTAGCCTTTCTCCTTTGATAATGATGTTGACTCTTGGTTTTGCATATATACTTTGCACTACATTGAGTAGATTCCCTTCTATTCCTATTTTGCTGAGTGTTTTAATCAGGAAGGGGAGTCGGATTTTGTCCAGGGCTTTTCCTTCATCAATTAATAGGTTTATATGGTTCTTGTTCTTTGCTTTGTTAATGTGACAGAGTATACTGGTTATTTGTCTTATGTTGAACTATTATTATTATTATTATTATTATTATTATTATTATTATACTTGTTAACAATCCCACTTGGTCATGAATATTTTTTTTTATATGCTGTTGAATTCTACTGGCAAGGATTTTGTTAAAGTTTTACATCTATATTCATGAGAGATGTTGGTATATAATTTTCTTGAAGGCCAGGATTTTGAAGCTCCATCTCACACTATTTTGCCAGGAGGGACCAACCCTAGAAGAAGGGTTATACTTGGGAGGCTGGAGGGAGAGCACTGGAGAGGAAGTTCATGGAGGAGATAAATTGGTATAGTAAAAAGGGTAATGAGAGTTTGCTGGAAACAGTGAGATTGGCTCAAGACAGGACATGGTTCAGAACTATTGAGCATAGGTTCACTATAAATTATAGGTTACTCGAGAGTATATAACAACAACAGAAACAGTATGCCTGTGTAGCTTATTGACCCTTCTTCATCTTTATGATGTTATTGATTAGTTGCAGGATTAACGTTTTCTGTCAATCGGTGTAGTCAACTTTTTCTACTGGAATTTCTTTCTGGGCCTGTGCAGTGGAAAAGTTTACTTTTCTTAAAGTCCATTAAGACCTCTATGATCTGCACTTTGAAAGTCTTTTCATATTGAATCTGCCCTTCCTAAAAACTATTATCTTCTTTATTCTGCACCATTGTGCTATAGAGACCACGTTTCTCAATTTAAGCAGTTTCTGTTTAGGGAGTTTGCTATTGGCTTCCTCCCTAGCACTTCAATGTGCTACCTATAGGAGTGTCAACTGTGGCACCTGACTGCAGCCTTCTCTCTTACATTCTATTGTTCTCTTTGGCCTATGGAATGGTGTACTGTATCCAGGTTCCCTCATTGAACCTAACTCAATAAGAAATCAAAAAGTTAAGTTACTGAGCAGAATATTTCAAAGGGAAGCTTAGAAAGACAAAGCAAAGTGTTATAATGAAATGTATAAAGAACTAGTGTCAGAAAGTCAAAAAGGATGAACTCAAATGGCATTTCTTAAGCTGAAGGAACTGAAAAACAAATTCAAGCCGTGGGTTGCAATACTTAAGGATACTGTGGGCAGAATCTTGAATAAGCTAGGAAGCATCAAAAGAAGGTGGAAGGAGTACGTGGAACTATTATACCAAAAGTGATTGGCTGAGAAAGAATTTCAGAGGAAAATGGAAAGACTCTGTTCTGGAAAATGACATATTAAAATTTTGTAAAAAAAAAACCTAATAAAATTTAATAAAAAAAGAAAGAGTAAATATAATTTATGATCTCATGTGCCCAGAAGCTGAAATCTACAAAAAACTATCTGACATCAGGATTAGAAGCAGAGTAATCAACAACCTGTGCTATGCAGATGTCACTGTGAAAATGAGGAGAACTTGAAGCACTTGTTGCAGAAGATCAAGGAATACAACCTTCAATATGAATCGCATCTTAATGTCAAGAAAACTGAGTCCTACCACTAAACTGATAGACAACCTCATGATAGACAGAGAAAAGATTGAAACCGTCAACAACTTCATCTTACTTGGATCCACAATTGATACCCTTTGTACCAGAAGTCAGGAAATCAGGAGATGTATTGTACTAGGAAAGTCTGGAATTAGGGACCTCTCCAAATTTTTGAGAAGTAATGATTTCCATTTGTGTACTAACATGCATCTGATTGAGGTCCTGGTTTTTCCTTTTCCTCATCACTTCTTCTTTATCTAAAAAAATAAGTAAGGATGACAGAAGAATTGATGACTGTGAGTTGTGTTGGAGAATAGTGCTGAGGATCCCATAGATTGCCAAAAGAACAAGTCAATGTCTTGGAGAGCATGCAGCAGGACTGCCTTTTGGGGGAAAAGATGAAGAGGCTTTGTCTCACATGCTTCATGCATTTTGCCAGGAGGGGCTAATCCCTGGAAAGGGACATCATGCTCAGAAAGGCAGAGGGTCAGTGAAGAACAGGAAGACACTTTACCAGGTGCATTGACACAGTGATTGCTTTAGTCGACTCTAATGTGTCAGAAAGGGTGAGGATGGCATAGGTTAGGACAGTATTTAGATCTGTTGTTCATAAGGTCTCTCAATTCAACATCACCTAACAATAAAAAAGACATGTGTCCAAAGAAGATAATATTCAATTTGGACAGGTAATCACTATGTTCAGATAACCTCTTATTTGGAATTTCTGTGATTATAGGGCCATTGAATTATCAGTTCCCTTTCTGTCAGACATGGTGTTGCCAATTTCCTTGACTCTATAGACAGGTCTTTTTAGGTGTGTAAAAACAATGACAAAATTGAACTGTGTGCCCTTTTTTTTTCAAGTCTTTGTGTAGACTTCTTTTAGTAGACTGACCAATTAAAGCAGAAATCTCTGATTTAAAATGGAAAAATTGTAGGTTCCACTTCTTTCCTAGATGGTAGTAAAATTCCTATTTCCTGACTCTGTATTCTGTTATTATATACTGT
Source organism: Elephantulus edwardii (assembly GCF_000299155.1). Taxonomy (NCBI): domain Eukaryota; kingdom Metazoa; phylum Chordata; class Mammalia; order Macroscelidea; family Macroscelididae; genus Elephantulus; species Elephantulus edwardii. The sequence goes on from NW_006399872.1 coordinate 7,373,301, forward strand.
TAAGTTGACATAACAATCCTATGCACAATAGCTCTGAACCATACTCTATCCTGAACCGATCTCACTGTCTCTGACCCACCTACCCTCATTACCCCAGTTATTGTGTCAATTCATCTTATCTGATGTCTTCCTCTCTTGAGCTGTCCCTCAACCCTTCCAAGCATGATATCCTTCTCCAAAGACTGCTGTTGTTAGGTGTCGTAAAACTGAGTCAACTACAATTTCATAACAACTCTGTTAACAACAGATCTGAACCTTATCACCTTCACCTTCTCCAATATACTTGAGTCCATTGTTATAGACACTGTATCAACCTATTTCATTGACGGTCTTCATCATTTATTCTGACCCTCCAATTACCCAGCGTAATGTTTTGTTCTGAGTTTGTTTTGTTTTTTTCAGTTTTTTTTTTCCCCCCAAGGAATAGTCCTTCCTGACAGCATACTCAAAATATGTGAGATGACATTTTAACGTCTTTGCCTCTAATGAGCATCCTGGTTATACTACTTTCTAAATGTACTTGTTTGTACTTTCGATAGTTCATGGTCTATTCAAAGACTCTTCACCAACATCACAATTCCAATGCATCAATTTTTCAGTCATCCTTACTCACTGTCCAACTTTCACATTTACAGGATGCAATTAAAAAGACTATGCATTAAATCAGATGTACTTCAGTCTCTAAACTGACCTTGTTCTTTAACAATTTTAGAGAGGTCCTTAATCTCAGACTATGCAACAGGTCTTTTGATTTTATAACTACTGGTACCATGCGAGTTAAATGTAGGTGGATTCAAGTAAGATGAAATTACTAACAACTTCAGTCTTTTCTCCACCTATCATGATGTTGCCTATTTGGGTAATGATCAGGATTTTTGTGTGTGGTTTTTGTTTGTTTGTTTGTTTTATGTTGAGGTGTAATCAATATAGATGGCTTTTACCTTTAATCTTCTACAGCAATTATTTCAATTTCTCTTTATCTGTATAATCTACACAATTTAGGTTATTCATGAATGATTTTGATGTCACTTTTCTTCATATAGACCAGCTTCTCAAATGGTTTGAACAACGTACAAATTAAACAAGTATGGTGTAATACCATAGGATACAACCTTAACACACACCTGTCCTGATTTTAAATAACTCAGTGAGTGTTCCCTTGCTCTGTTAGGATGACAGCTTTTGGTATAAGTTTAGGTTTCACATGATGTGATAAAATGTTCTGGGATTCCTATTATTTTCAATATTAGTAATAATTTGTTGTGACCCATACAGTCAAATGTCTTTGTGAGGTCTATAAAACACAAATAAACTTCCTTCTTGTGTTCTCTGCTATCAGCCAAAGTCAATTTTACATTAGTAATGATATCCCTCATGTCATGACTTCTGAATACAGTATGAATTTCTGGAAGTTCCTTACTCATGTGCTTTTCTAGTAATTTTTAAAATATACTTCAGATATATTTTACTTGAATGTGATATTAATATTGTTTGACAATTTCTACATGTTGTTGTATCCACTTTTTTTAGGAATTGGAATAAATATGGATCTATTCCAGCCAATTTACTAGGTAGCTGTAGTTTAGATTTCTTGATGCAGACTAGTAAACATGTTCAAGGCTGCATCTTTTGTTGAAACAAGAAAGCTGGTATTCCACTGATTCCTGGGGGCTTATATTTGACAGTGTTTTTAGTACATCTTGAATTTCTTCCATCCTTACCATTGATTCTTGATATGCTACTTTCTGAAATGTTTCAGAGTTGACAAATTCCTTTTGGTACAGTGACTGCGTATACCTTTTATTGTCTTTTCATGTTTTCTGCATTATGCAAGATTTTACAAATAGAATTCTTCAGTCTTAAAATTAAGGCTTGAATTTGTGTGTCAGTTCTTTTAGCTTGACAAATGATAAGCAAGTTATTTCTTTCTCATTTTCTAATTCCAGGAATTTGCACATTTTTTTAAAGCTTTACTTAGTATTCTTGAGCTGACCCCTGACACTTCTGTTGAACTCCAGCATTCCTTCCTTTTATTTTGCCCTGAAGTGCAATCTCAAAAGCACTCTCTTCAAATCCCCCAGTTGCTCCCTGGGAGAAATATGAGCAGTCTCCTTCCATGATATTTACCGCTTCTGAAAATCCACTGGATGGTTATCTATGAGTTGTTTCCAACTCACAGGTACACAACAAAACATGTTCTAGTATAATTTTCAGAGTCTCTTCTGACATCAATGTTTATCTTAGCTTACTCCCTTGTCTTTGTAATGACCATAAATAGTATCCCTGATATATTCCAACAATTTGTCTGCTCTTTTATCAACCATATTCAAAGCATCAAACCTATCATTGGAATGGGTTTTCAAATCCTAGTTTGATAGCCTCAAGGTTTTGATCTGGTTTGTATGGACTCATTTTCATTTTCTTTATCTTCAACTGGAACAATATAAAGCTCTCTCATTAGTAAACTCACAGAGAAATCAAAGGCCAGAAAGCAAGCATCAGTGCCCCCAGCCAGAGATCTCTGACTCAGATGACTGGCTAGACTCATTTTCATTTTCTTTATCTTCAATTTGAATTTACATGTAAATAATTTCGACTGTGGAACAATCAGCACTTGGCTTGATTTTTTGTTTTTATTTTTTTTTTTAGTTTTATTTAAATAGCATTCAGTTTATTACAAATACTTAGTATTGGCTTCCCATATCCCCCCCCCCCTTTTGTTTTTATCTTGGCCTAGTTTTGAGTCGTAAACAACTCGATGGCACATAACAACAACAACAGTTTTCTCTTTTCATTCTTAAACTTTCTCAATTTAAACCTGATGGGATGGCAAAAAATGGCAGCTTTTTTAGTGTAGAATTTCCAAGTACTAGGAATCACTTTTTTAACTTGCTCTGATTATAGGTGTTTTAACTTGCTCTGATTATAGGTGTTCCTTATTCCATCTGACCTGTGCCTCTCATAAGGAAATAGTAGAAGGAGAGGTAGATTTGTGAAGGGATAGCTATATACATGCATGAACCGAATATCTTTATCTTCTAAGTTGTTCTTGGTAGAATGAACAACTAAAAAAAACCTTACTGATAGAGCTTGACCTGACTCTGAACATGTAATCTCTGTGTCAGAGATTGTAAGGATGGGATAGATTAGGAAAGGCTTTGTTTCTGTTGTTCATAGAGTTGCTATAAGTCATACTTGATGGCACTTAGCAACTAAAACATGGAGCTCTAGTGGCTTAGTGGTAAGTAGCTATGCTGTTAACCTAAAGGTTGGTGGTTTGAATCTAACAGCTGTTCTGTGAAAGAAAAATTCAAAATCTCCTTCTGTGTGATTTATTGCTTCTGAAAACCAATGAGAAGATTAGATATGAGTTAGTTCAGACTACTCTATAGTACGTAACAACAACGGTTTTGATGTCATTGGTCTGGAGCTACTTGATGTGAGTTGTATTAAAGGATCCTTCTGGAAAAAGTTTAGTGGGTTTAGGTGACCCAGTCATCATGGATGTACTTGGTCACATGTTGCTTGGGCCTTGAAGGAGCCCTGGGATCCTCTACCATTAGCTGTGCTGGAGAAACTAAACATTCTGTGAAATTAAATAAAATTTAACTTCACCTTCTCTTACTCCCATTTCTTGTGTCTGAGAAAAGAATATGGCTTTGAGTTAATTTGTTATCTTTTTCAGAAGAACAAAGACTAACTTTGAGACCACTGGAGCTCAGCTATACAGGTTTGAAGAAACTAACCCCCTTTGTCAAGCAAAGGAAAATTACAACCCGTTTAAAGTACTCAGGAATATGAGGAAGAGAGATGAGGTTAAACAATCAGGAACTGCAGCTTCTATTGAGTCAGAAATAGTGGAAAAGCCAGAAAAGAATTATAATAAAAGAGAAATAAGAACTATTCTCAAGTAGATGAAATCAAAGCAGAGGGGAAAAATATTTTTTTTTAAAAATTGAACTAAAAATAACTCACCAGCAGTTATGCAATGAATCTAAATTGCTGCTTTAAAATATATCTGCAACACTAAAAAACTGGAACAATATAAAGCTCTCTCATTATTAAATTCACAGAGAAATCAAAGGCCAGAAAGCAAGCATGAGTGCCCCCAGCCAGAGATCTCTGACTCAGATGACTGGCTAGAGTGAAGGTTCTCTCAGTAGTAGCAGGATCAAGGGTAGTTATGCATTGATGTGAATATCATTCTTTCAGAATCTTCTCCTCTGGGATCTCAAATTTTTTAAGAATTGGAAATTTATAGAAAATTATTCTTGCTCCAGACCTTGTTGTTGTTGTTGTTATGTGCCGTCAAGTCCCCCGCAACTCATAGTGACCCTATGTACAACAACCCTAAACCCCGCTCTGTCCTGTGCCAATCGCACTGTCTCTGACACTCCCATCCCAATTACCCCAGTCACTGAATCAATCCACCTCATAGAGGGCCTTCCTCTCCTGCGCCGTCTCTCCACCCTCACAAGCATGATGCCCCTCTCTAAGGACCAGTCTCTCCTCACAACATGTCCAAAGTATGTTAGACGGAGCCTCAGAATCCTTGCCTCCAAGGAGCCACCCGGTTTAACCCTTTCCAGGACAAATCTGCTTGTTTTCCTAGCAGTCCATGGTATTCTCAACACTCTTCTCCAGCACGACAGTTCGAAGGCATCAATTCTCCTTCTATCCTCCTTGGTCATTGTCCAACTCTCTGATGCATAACAGGTGATTGCGAAGACCATGGCCTGTATCAGACACACCTTAGTCTCCAAAGAGATACCATTGCTCTTCAGCACTTTGGAGAGGTCCCTAACAGCAGACTTTCCCATGGCAATGCGCCTTTTAATTTCCTGGCTGCTGGTGCCAAGACTGTTGACTATGGAGCCAAGCAAACTAAAGCTGTGTACAATCTCAGTCTCTTCACCATCCATCCTGATGCTGCCAATTGGTCCAGTGGTGAAAATCTTTGTCTTCTTGACATTGAGCCTCAATCCACAGCCTAAAATTAAAAATAAACACGAAGTAAACTCTTATTTTCTTAGAAGCTGGAATTTAGTATCTGAACCCATGTTACAATTGCCAGGAATGTTAGAAAGACTCAGGAAACATCAGAGAGTCAGTGAAAATTGTGGTTTACATATTTCAATATGGTGTTTGGTTTTTAGCAATTGTCACAATATTTCAACTTAAACTCATTTGCATGCAATTTTCCAATTAATATTTAATTTTGGCAGTGTGTTTTAGATAGGAATGAGAAGGATTACTTAAGAATTACACTCTCTTCTCTAAGAATAATCTGAGGTTTCTATGTTTTACTGTTTCCTATGAACTTCCATAGCTAAGTATCACAAGTGAGCGGCTTATAAAACCTGATCTCACAGTTTTAGATGATCAACTCATAGCTGACCCTCCAAAGAATTTTTAGGACTGTAAATATCACAGTCAGTTATTGCTCATTTTTCTCCTGCAAAGCAGCTAGGGGATTTGAATCTCAAGAGAGATATGGTCTTTGGGATATCTTTGCAACTCTTTACAGATTACACCACTAGAGCTTCCTTTTCTGGACGATGTTGTTTGTTGTAGCAGTTATGTACTGTTGAGTCTGAGGGAGGTTTTCTGAGTCTATAAATCTCAAGGTAAGAGATTGTCCATTTTTCTCTTGCAGAATGGTTGGTGAATTTCAGCCACTGGTCTTTGGGTTGACAGTGCAAGTCCTCATAAGTAAAACACAAGATTAGTCTAAATTTACTGTGTCAACAGAGTCATGTTTTCCTCAAAGGCTCTTTTTTGCCACTCTCACCTTCTAGGTCTTTCATGAAAGCCTGTAGGGACAACATTCCTTTGTTTTTACCTAACCATCTATCTCTATCTCTTTGCCTCTGCTCCTGTTTTATAAGATCACAAGTGAGATTGTGTTAACATGCATCCTGCTCTGGTATGACCCTATTTAACTCATTACATCTCCAGAGACATTGTTTCCAAATACAGTCATATTCACAAGTTCTAGGAGCTAAGACTTCAACATAACATTTTGAGGGACACAATGCAATTCATGATACCTAATATCATAGCATGTGAGATGCACTTTTTAACATCCAATGTCTTCTTAAGCATAGTACAGAGTGAAGATGATACAGAATAAGGCAGAGTTTGGTTCTGTTTTACACAGGGTTACTGTGAATTGGATTTAGCTTCATGGTATTATGGCAGAAATGTGATATTCTAAACACTCATCCAAAAGTTTAGGGACCAACAAAGCTCTTTATCTCACATGGTCAAGAATGTCAGCTAATGCTCAAACTTTATTCTTTGAGTGTTCGATATATGTCATTCCATTGGATTTTTGCTCACATGGTTCTACTGAAAATCTGCATTAAATCTTATTTCCTCTCCCTTGTAGGCTACTCTTTGTTTCTTCTTCGCTGCTTTCAGAATCCTCTCCTTATCTTTGATCCTGGCAAATTTGACTATGATATGTCTTGGAGTTTTGCTTTCGAGATCTATTATATATGATGTTCTCTCAGCTTCTTCAATATCCATTCTCTCATTTTTAATTAGGCCTGGAAAATTTTCTTCTAATAATTCTTCCAAAACAGGACTGACGTGGGGGTTGGGGGAAAGTAAGAAAAAAGCAGATACATAATGTACATGGCACTGAAACAAATGAGAGAGAGAACTGTATAAAATGAATACATAATTAGGTATTATTGGCATGACAAGAGTCCAGAATAAGAACTGCATAGTAAAGCAGACTTGGGGAGGGGAGCTGTATAACAATGAAAGATTTTTTTTTCTCCAAATGGAAAAGCAAACTGGGGGGGGGGAGGGGAAGGAAAGGAGGAAAATGTGCAATGATTAATGAAGGGAAAACCAAGTTCTCTATTAACTCTTATTAAAATCTCAATTTAAAAAAAGGAAAATTAAGAACAACATTAACTTCTTCAAACTTACCTCCAAATTTTAAAGGATCTCTTACTTTCTCCAGCACTGCCTATAATGGCATATTTTCTAAGGAACTATTAGTCATTATTGATTCATAAAACACCTTATACAACAGAACAAAATCACACAGATTCTATCTCATCCTCAAAAAAATCTCTGCTATGCTTAGCCCATTATTGCAGGTACTGTATCAATCCATCTTGTTGAAGGTCTTCTCTTTCTTTTGATTCTCAATCTTTCAAAGCTTGATGTTTTGTTTTTTTCTTTAGAAACTAACTTCTGATAACATATTCAAAGTGAGATGAAGTCTTGGCATCTGTGCTTTCAAGGAATACTATGGCTACACCTCTTCCAAAATAGATCTATTTAGTTTTGGCAATCTGGTATAAGCAGTATTCTTCACCAAAACCACAATTCAGAAGCCTTAATTCTTATTCAGTTTTCTTTTGTTGTCATCCAACTTTTAGATGCATATAAAAAAACTGAAAATGCTGTGGTTTGAGTAAGGCATATCTTCATCTTTCAAGCGACTTTTTTGCTCTTTACTAACTTAAAGAGGTCTGCAACAGAAGATTTGCGCAATGTAATACACCCTTTGATTTCATGACTACTTGTATTATGGATATATATGACTACAGATCCAAATAAAATTAAATCCTTGACATCTTCAACCTTTTCATTATCTAAAATGATGTTAGGAAGCTCTGCTGGACTAGTGGTAAGAAGCTGTGCTGCAATCCCAAAAGCACAAGGTTTGAATCTACCAGCTGCTACATGGAAGAAGGATGGGCAATCTCCTCCTCTCTCCTTGTGAAAACCCACAGGAGGGTCAACTATGGGTCAGTTCTGACTCAATGGTGTGCAACAACAGTATAATGATGTTGCTCATTATATCATTAAAAAACGTATTGCGATCAGAAAGTCTGTGGTTACGGACCTCTCTAAAATACTCAAGAGCAACGGTGTCTCTCTGGAGACTAAGGTGCACCTGATACAGGCCATAGTCTTTGCAATTATGTCAGGATTTTGCAATTATGTCAGGATTTTGTTTTCTTTATGCTGGCAGTATGATTAGGTTCATGTTCTATTGCTACATTAAAGATCGACTCACTAGTCTTTGTAGGAGAAATATGGGCAATCTCCTTCTGAAAGATTTATGGCTTTGGATACTTGAAAGAGACTTGCTATGAATCAGTATCAACTCAATGCTTGTAAAGTATCAAAGGTATACCTCAGGTGTTCTTTTTCTGTCAGTTTCATTTTGCTCATTTTAACACTAATATTGTTTGTTTGTTTATTGTCCAAGATAATTATTATGTTAGCATATGCAATTAACTATTGTCATTTAGGATGAATTGTAATGAGATATGGAGGTAGTGAGTTCTAAGTCATTGTTCCCATCAGTCTCAGCCAAATTTGTGTCTCTGATGAAGACAAATTTACTTGAGGGACATTCTTATGTTAACTACCCCAAACCAAACTTATTGTCATTGGATCCATTCTGACTCAGAGATACTAAATTCCGCATGCTTGATATGATTTCTGAAACTCTAAATCTTTATGGAAGCAGACTGTCTTTCTCTGTGGATATAAGCCTCTGCTCTCTTGGTTAACAGTAGCATTTTACCCACTCTACCAGCATGTCTCCCTTCTTTCAGTGAAATAATTTCTAAGCCAGATCTTTTGCAGATAACACAATCTTCCTTGATGAAACTGAATAGGGGCTCAGGCTTTTTCTGCAGAAGGTCAAGAACTGTAGCCTTCACTATGATTGAAGCTCAACATCAAGAAAACAAAGATTCTCACCACTGGGCTGATTGACAGCAGCAGCATGATAGATGGTGAAGAGCTTGAGATTGTTAACAGCATTACTCTTGGAACCAGCAGCCAGAAGATAAAAAAGACAAATTGCATTGAGAATGTCTGTTGCCAGGGACTTCTCCAGAATACTAATGAGCAGCAATATCAGTATGGAGACTAAGAAGAACCTGATCCAGACCATGGTCTTTGCAATTACTTGCTATGCATCAAAAAGCTGGACATGACTAGGGATGATAGAAGGAAAATTGATGCCTTTGAGCTGTGGTGTTAGAGAAGAGTAATAAATAGACCATAGACTACTAGAACAAACAGGTTCATCCTAGAGAGAGTGAAACCAAGCTGCTCGTTGGAGTCAAGGATTCTGAAGTTCCATCTGACATACTTTGGACATGTTGCAATGAGGAACCAGTACGTCATGCTTGGGATGGACAGTGCAAAAGCAGAACACCCTGGATAAGATGGATTGATTCAGTAGCTGGAATAATGGGGGTAGATGTGTCAGAGACAGTAAAGTTGGCACACGTTAGAGCAGAGTTCACAGCTGTTTAACTTATGGTCACTATGAGTTGCAGGCAACTTGACAGGACAGCACAGCACATAACAATAACAACTTTGGGATTGCATTGAACATATTGATTGCTTTTGGTAGGATTGTAATTTTCACATTATTGATTCTTCCTAACTGTCAACACTCTTGGCAACAGCAACCAGGAAATAAAAAAACGTATTGCGATCAGAAAGTCTGCGGTTAGGCACCTCTCTAAAATACTCAAGAGCAACGGTGTCTCTCTGGAGACTAAGGTGCACCTGATACAGGCCATAGCTTTTGCAATCACTTGTTATGCATCAGAAAGTTGGACAATGACTAGGGAGGACAGAAGGAGAATTGACGCCTTTGAGCTGTGGTGCTGGAGAAGAGTATTGAATGTTCCATGGACTGCCAAGAAAACAAACAGATTCATCCGAGAGAGGATTAAACCAGGCTACTCCTTGGAGGCAAGGATTCTGGAGCTTCGTCTGACATACTTTGGACATGTTGTAAGGAGAGACAGGTCCTTGGAGAGGGACATCTTGATTGGTAGGGTAGAGGGACAGCGCAGGAGGGGAAGGCCCCCTATGAGGTGGATTGATTCAGTGACTGGGGTAATCAGGATGGGTGTGTCAGAGGCAATGTGATTGACACAGGATAGAGCAGGGTTTAGGGCTGTTTTACATAGGGTCGCTATGAGTTGCAAACGACTCTACGGCACATAACAACAACAACAACTGTGAACAAGGCACAGTTTTCCATTTACTTAGGTATTTTACTGTGCCTCACAGAAATGTTCTATAGGGTTTTTGTATGTATTCTGTGTCTCTACTTAGCTTCATTCCTAAGTATCTCAATTGTGATTGGGTATTGTAAATTGTATTTCTCTCCTGTTTCCTTCTCTGAGTTCTCTTTGTTACTGTAAGGGAATCCCAGTGATTATTTTCAATATCAATCTTGTATGCTGCCACGCTACTCAATTGGTCAACTAGCTCTAGCAGTTTTACAGTCCTTGATCTTTGTACTCCTCAGTTTTGGCAAGCAAGGTTGTGTCACCTGTATAATGTAGGTTATTAATGAGCTGTGGGAGGATATCAAGAACATCATCCATGAAGAATGCAAAAAGTCATTCATTACAAAGAGAGAGGAGAAAGAAGAGACCAAGATGGATGTCAGAAGAAACTCTAGATATTGTACTAGAGTGCAGAGAAGTTAAAGTGAAAGGAAGAAATTAAGATATTAAGGAGCTGAACAGAAGATTTCAAAGTGCAGCTTTGAAAGACAAAGCGAAGTACTATAACGAAATGAGCAGAGATGGAGTCAGAAAATCAAACGGGCCAAACTCACACAACATTTCAAAGCTGAAGGAATTGAAGAACAAATTTAAGCCTCGAGTTAAGGATGCTTTGGACAGAATGCTAAATTATCCAGGAAGCACTAAAAGAAGATGGAAAGAGTACACAGAGTCACAAAAGGAATTGACTGACATGGAAGAATTTCATGGAACAACATATGAGCAAGAGCCTGTGGTGATGAAGGAAGAAGTTCAAGCTGCTGTGAAAGAATTGGCAAAAAACAAGGCCCCAGGAATTGATAACATACCAACTGACATATTTCAACAGATGCTGCCCTGGATGTGCTCACCAAATTGTGCCAAGAAATCTGGAGGACAACCAGCTGGCCAAAAAGTAAGACCCTTGATGAGATGAATGGATCTAGTGATTCGGGTAATAAGGGCTGGTGGGTCAGAGACAATAAGGTTGGCACAGGATAAAGCACACTTCAGGGCTATTGTATATGAGTCACAAGCAACTTGGTGGCAGATAAAAACAATGATAGCTCTAGCACTTTTATAGGCCTTGACCTTTTGCAGCAAATGTTCCAGGTCCTCCTCAGTTTTAGTGAGTAAGATTGTGTAACCTATATAACGTAGTTTATTTATGAGTCTTCCTCCAATTCTGATTGTCACATTCCTCCTTACTAAAGCTCAACCTCCCAAAAGCTGTTCTGAATATAGATTGCAAAGGTATGAAGAAAGAGCACATGTTCGACACACTCCTTTCCTAATTTTGAATTGTGCAGTGTTCCCTTGCTCTCTCTGTTCCCGATGCAGGTTTTGGTTTTGCTTGAGCACAGTCAGATATTCTGGGATTCCCATTCTTCTCAAGATTCGCTACACTTTGTTGTGATCCACACAGTCAAATACCTTTGTGTAGTCAAGAAAAACAGATATACATTCTTCTGTTGTTTTCTGCTTTCAGCCAATATCCGTCTGACACTGGCTATAATGTTCCTAATGTCATGACCTCTTCTAATCCCAGCTTGTTTTTCTGGTAGCTATCTGGTGATGTACAAATGTGGGGTATTTGTGGGTTTACCTCAGAGAATGGATAGCTTGAAAAATAATGTAAATAAGGCAAATGACACCTTCAGAGTGAGACCATGCTAATAAGAGTTGTTGACTCTTAATAAGGAGATTGGTCAGTTTTGTCACTCCATAAGCTTTAAATTAATAGATTCAGAAGCAAAAAAAAATTGAGAATCCCTCTACTAGCAAAAATCAGAGAGTGCAATGAGTCCCTTTGGGTCAAAGATTCTTGTACTAGATAAAGAGCTAAACTAGAGCAGCAATAACAACAGCAAAAAAAAAAAAGCAGAGAATCAGAAATCAGTGTGACACAAAGTTGCACTAGAATATCTATCCCTTGGAATGAGGGCCAAGGCCCTTTGCCTTGGTTTACTGGTTGAAGGGTAGGAGGTAGATATCATATTGGCAGATCTAAAATAGTTTTATAATCTTGCCTACGGTAATGACACAGGACACCGTGAAAATAATGGTTAGAGGAAAGCTTTCTTGTGAGCGCACCTGAGCAGCAGCTGGCCTGACAGAATAATTGCATCTGGATACTGTAACCTTAAGTATAACTTGTGACTTTGCTAATATTCCTTATAATTTCAATTTGTTTTCTATGACCATCATTGAAGAGCCAGTAGTAGAATATCTAAATTCATCAGAGGTACTGTTATTGTTGGAAATAACTGTAGAAGTATTGGATGTATTTGACCTCATAGGAGTCAAATGTGTGGACTTAAGGCTGTTGTCTTCTTGTGGAGTTAGTAAAGGTGAGAGAACACTGTATGCAGTGTTTTAATAGTGGACTTTCCTTCCTGTAGCAGACCAACTGCTGCAAGGAATTATAGTAAATAGGAAAGCTGTAAGTCTTTAGGGAGCTCTGGAACAGAGCTGAGCATCTTGGATTATATAAATGCCATATTTGTTAAATACTTCTACTAATTTAAAAGTATACATGCAGAACACTCTGGGATGTATCATTCTTACAAGATTACAGAGTGATATGAGAAAATAATACCATTTTCAAGATGCTTAAGGTCCATCTGGGAATACAAGCACAGACACAAAAAATTCAATAAGAATATATATATAAAAACCAACCCTGAAGTCAACTGTTTGTGGAGTTTACTTCAACTCCTAGTGACGCTCCATATGTTTTTTTTTTTTAAGAAAATATACTTTACAGGGCATGTTCTTTGGCAGAGCAGCTTGTGGATTCAAGCTCCTGACCTTTGAGTCAGCAGCCTGTAGCATTGTGCATGATGCTTCAGGGCTTCTTCAGTGTGACTGTTATTTTCTGTTGGTATGTGTCAATGAGTCAGGACTCATCACTGACCCTCCAGAGGGCTTTCAGAGAGTGTAAATTACACAGGAGGAGATCGTCCAGTTTTTTCCCAAGGAGAAGCAAGTGGATTTTAACCAACTGCCTTTGGGTTGGTAGCACAACTCTTTACCAATTAGGTGATCAGTGCTTCCTTCATTGAGGGTAGAGAGCATGATTTAGAAAGGGTCAGATTATTGGGGCATACGTGAAATACTTTACAAATTCTGTGGAAGTTGTGAACAGTTTTATGGACTGAGGGCTTTGTGGAGTTAGTGAAAACAAAGTTGGATCTTGCTGAACAGGATTAGAGGAGTCACTAAATAGTCTAGCTATGTGAATTTCAGTAATCAGTGTAGAACTGAAATGTAGACACTTTCGTGAGAATTGTTGTTGTTGTCATGTACTATACAATTGAGCATGACTCATAGAGACCCTATTAACAATCTGTCTGAAACCTGTCATATCTTGTGCAGTCTTCCTCATCTTTGATACACTTGAACACATTTTTTGTCAGTCAGTCCACCTAGCTGAGGGTCTTCCTCTCTTTTGCCATCTTTCCAAGCTTGATATTTGCAAGGAATAGTCTCTCCTTGCAACATGCACAAAGTATGTTATAGGAAGTTTCATCATCTTTACCTGCAAGTAGCACTCTGTTTACACTTTCTCCAAGACATGTTTGTTCTTTTGACATTCTGTGTGAGATCCAGCACTTTTCTCTAACATCACAGTTCAAAGGCATCAATTCTTCTATCATCCTTATTCACCGTCTAGCTCTCAGATGCATAACAAGTAATTTAAAAGACCATGGCCTGAATCAGGTGTACCTTAGTACTCAAAATTACATGATTGTTCTTCAATAATTTGGAGCAGTTCCTCACTACTGATTTTCCCAATATGTTTCATGATGTCGTAACTCCTGGTAACAAGAGTGTTGATTGTGGATCCAAGTAATATGAAATTGTTGATAGTTTCAATCTTTTTTCCATCTGTCATGACGGTCCAGTGGTAAGAATTTTTGCTGTTTTCATGTTGAGACACAATCCATATTGAAAACTGCACTCTTTGATCTGCAAACAAATTCAAGTGCAATAAGCACTTCAAGTCCTTCTCATTTTAAGCAAGCAAAGTTGTATTATCTGAATAATGAAGGTTATTGCTTCCTACAATCCTGATGCCATATTCTTCTGGATAGAATCCAGCTTCTTAGTCAGCATACAGATTGAATCCATATGGAGAGAAGATACAACCCTGTGCACACTTAAAAAAAAATTTAAAACATGTAGATATCCCTTACTCTATTCACATAACAGTTTCCTCATCTTCAGCATGAGCACAATTAAGAGTTCTGGGATTACCATTCTTGTCAATGTTAACAATAATTTATTATGATGCACACAGTAAAATATCTTTGAATAGTCAATAATGCACACAGACGTTCTTCTGATATTCTTTGCTTTTAGCCTATATCCATCTGTTATCAGTAATGACTCCTGAGGCGACTGACTCTTCAAAATCCAGCTTGAACTTCTGGCAGTCCTGTCTATCTGTCTATGTACTGTTCTTGCCATTTTGGTCATTTGGGGTTTTTTTTTTTACAGTATTTTACGTGCATGTGATATTATTGAAAAAAAAAGCTTTAGTTCTGAAAAAGTAATAGATTTATGAAATTGACCCAAGTACAGATGAAAAATATTTGTCTCAGTTGAGTTGATCAAGTATGCCAGTCTTTTGCATAGATTATTTCTCTAGAAATATTTGGAAGATAACATTCTAAACTGTTTAAAAGGGAATGTGATGTATGACCAGCAGCCTGTTTGAGCACTTGTGAATTAGAATGAATTGTCAAGGCAAATAAAACATTGAGTTAGCTTATGGAGTTTTCAAGAAGATGATGTTAATGCCCGTTGAGTCATAGCAATTTTAATTATAACAGAATGACACTTTGCCTAGTCTATGGCCATATTCGAAATTTTTATTATGCTAAAGTTCATCCTTGCAACAACTGCGTCTTTTGATTGCCTTCTAAATAAAAATTGTCCAGCATTATATCATATAAAACAGACACACACATACATTCTTTTGTGATCCATAAGAGGGTTTTTTTAGTTTTTATTATTTTTTTTAATTTTAATTTAGTTTATTTTTCATTTCAGTGAACATCTACAGAGATTTTGGAATTCCATTCATTCATTGTTGCACCCTTCTCCCGGCACAAACCCCTCCCCCCCCTTAGCTCCTCTCCTTGAAAAGCAAAAGAAAAACTCCCTCATTGGTACACAATCCCCCCGCACCTCCCAAAACCCCACCCCCTACCCCCAAATATAATCCACTCTGCAACCCTCATTGTGTACTCCTATGATAAAAATAATGCCCTAAAATATAATACTTTTAGACCCCCAGAGACTTCAATGCTGTAAACATAAGGGTTTTTTAAAATTGGTTTTCATAAGTAGGCTAACAATTCTTTCTTCTACATCTAACTTAGTCTTGAAGTTCTACCAGAGCCTGCTTATTATAGATGATCTTACCTGTGTTTGAAATATTGGTAGCATAATGGCTTGGGCATCTAGTGTTACTGTAACAGAGATATCACAAATAGATTTAGCACACAAAAAGACATTCTTTCATAACTTAAGAGGGCTGATGTAAAATTAAAACTAAAAGGCGTTCACTCTAGAATTCTTTCTGTGTTCCTGAAACTAGGATTTCTTAGAGTAGTGATCTGGAACTGTAGAATGTGTTCTTTTTTAGCTCTTTTTCCTTCTTAGTACTGAGATATCCCTCTTTATTGAGTCAGGCTGTGATGGTGTCATTGGTGTTGCATTCTACACTATTGTAAAAATTTTGTTTATCAGATGATGGAAAATCATTATATAACTTCTGTAGTATATATTATATGGAAGTGAGATTAACTGGGGAAGAGGTAGTAGATATTAGAGGAAGGTCATGCACAATCTTACCATGAAGAAACAGTCAATTCTAAAGAACAAGGAAGGAAAAAGAACAGTTCTCACAGGTTAGCAATAGTGATAGTTGCTTCAGATGGAATATCCTCTCCATGTGAGATTTACCTATTTAAGTGAAGTTTATTACCAAATAACTTCTGAACTATTATTTGGGAGTATTAGGCTCTAGTAAAAAAATTCCTAAACTTGTGTGTCAGCTGAAGTGATTTTTTGATATCATTATGGTATCAGTATAAAGTTTTTGTCAAAGAGCATTAAAGACATAAATTGTGCAACCCTGTGATTTTGCCCTTACCCATCTTTACCCCTCCACTCCCACGCCTTCCTTCTTTGGGTCCCCATATATATTTTACTAGTTATCCTTCTATTTTTACAATAATGTCATTATGCAGTATTTGTTCTTATCAGATTGAGTAATTTCACTCATCTCAATGTTCCCCAGTCTCTCTGTGTTACATAGCATTTTTCAAAATCATTGCACCTGAGGGCTAGATAATATTCATTTCATTGTGTGAGTGTATCACAATTTCTCAGTCTATTCAGTTATGGTTGGATGTTTGAGCTGTTTCATGTTCTTGCAATGATGAATAATGATGCTATGAACATTGGTGTACAAATCTCCATTTGTGTCTCTGTTAACAAATTTCCCTGAGGTATATTACTAGAAGTGGAATGGCTGGGTCATATGGAGTGTCTATGTTCAACTTTTTGAGGAAATACTGAATTGTCTTCAAAAGTGGTTGTATCATTTCACAATTCAACCAACAGCACGTAGGAGTTTCCACCTCTCCACGTCTTCTCCAATATTTTTTGATTGCCACCTTGCTATACTTTGCTGCTACTACTGGGTGAGATATTATTTTATTGTGGTTTTAATTTGCATCTATCATATTGCCAGTGATTTTAAGCATTTAATCATATGTATTTTTGCCACCTGAACAGTGAAAGGTCTCTGTGAAAAGTCTTTCCAAGTCTTGCGCCCATTTTGTAATTGAGTTATCACTCTTTTTCTTCTGGAGCCCAGCAGAATTCTGTAAACTTGTGTTAGGAGACCCTTGCCTGAGATGGCATTGCCAAATGTTTTTATTCACATTCAGTAGGTTTTCTTTTCACCCTGTTGAAAATAGTTTTTGATGAGAACAGAACTATAATCTTTAGAAAGCCCCATTCATAAATTTTATCCTCTCCAGATTATGTATTTCCGACTGTGTGTCATTCACTTTATACCATAGACTAGATCTTCTAAGCTTAGCCCCAGTTTGTCTCTTATGAACTTTACTGTTTTGGGCTTTACTCCCAGGTCTCTGATCCAACTTGAGTTGGTTTTTGTGTATAGTGTGAGATATGGATCCTGTTTCCACTTTCTGCCGGTAACAGCTGAGTTTTGCCAGAACCATTTGTGGAAGAGGTTGTCATTTCCCCATTTGATGAGTTTTATTCCCTTATTGGGTATCAGTTGACAATAGATGCTATTGTTGTTATTTTTGTTATGTGCTGTTGAGTCACTGCGACCCATAGTGACCCTATGTACAACAGGTTGGAAGCCTGCCATGCCTGAGCCAATCTCACTGACTTCAATAACTCTACTCCCATCGACCCAGTTACGGTATCAATCCATATCATCCAGGGTCTTTCTCTCCAGCACTGTCCTTTTACCATTGTGAGCATTATGTCTTTCTCCAAGCACTAGTCCCTCCTAGTCACATGCCCAAAGTATAGGAGATAATGCTGCAAAATCCTAGCCTCTGAAGAGAAACTTGGTTTCACCCTCTCTAAGACAGACATATTTGTTTTCTTGGTGGTCCCATGGTATGTTCAAGACTCTTCTTCAGGACCACAACTCAGAGGCGTCGATTCTTCCTCTGTAATCCTAGGTCATTGTCCAGCTCTCTCATGCATAACAGGTAACTGCAAAGACATGGCCTAGATCAAGTGTACCTTAGTCTCTAGACTGACATCATTGCTTCTCAGTATTCTGGAGAGGTCCTTGACAGTGCAATTTGTCTTTTGATTTTCTGACTGCTGGTGCCAACAGTGTTGATTGTGGAGCAGAGCAAGCTTTAATTCTTAACAACCTCATTCTCTTCTCCATCTGTCATAGCCCTGCCAATTGGCCAAGTGGTGAGAATCTTTATCTTCTTGATGTTGAGCTTCAATCCATATTGACTACAATTTTAGATCTTCTGCAATTAGCACTTCAGATCCTCCGCAGTTTCAGCTAGCAAGATTGTGTCATCTGCATAATATAGGTTGTTGATGAGTCTTCTTCCAATCCTAATGCCACATTCCTCCTCATAAATTCCTGCCTCCTGAATGACCATAGATAGATAGGTCCATTTCTAGGTTCTCAATTCTGTTCCATTGGTCTATGGGCCTGTCATTGTACCACTACCATGCTGTTTTGGCTACTACTGTTATGTAGAAGGTTTTTAGACCAGGGAAATCTATGTCTCCCACTTCATTTTTGTTTTTTTAGAATTGCTTTACTTATTCAGGGTTTCTTTCCTCTCCAAATAAACATATGGATTTCCCTATTGATGGCCTTAAAAAAAGAATTTGGTATCTCTGGGAAGATGAGTGGAGTGTCTGGATTCCGAAAAGGTGTGTTTCTGGTTTTTGGTTGAGGCTTGGGTGTGGCTGTTGCTTGCAACTGGGTGTGACCTGATTGGATTTGGCCTGGTTGCTATTTAAAAAGGCATGTGAGCCCTCCAGGCTGCAGCGCTAAGGGCCTAGTTTTGACTGTTTTCAGTCAAATATTCTTCTAAGTAGTATAGCACTCGTCTGTAAATTTGCTGTACAAAAGTAACTCATGGTTGCTATGAGGGTAAAAACTGACACTGATGTGACAAATGCAATAAAGGTTACCCATGATAGACAGTGTTTGGTAGAGCTCCCAAATTAAAACAGGCATGGAAGCAGAAGTGACATCCACTTTTGATATAGCTTGCCTCCTGAAAATCTGTGAACTTAGAGAAAAAAATGAAAGTTATTAGTTTTCAAGACTTTCACTTACAGGGTTGCTTTGAGTCATCTATGATTCAATAGCTATTAACAACAACAACAACATTGAGATTGTGTTGAAAACATAAAATATGTTGATTGTCATTTTCACTATATTGAGTCTTCCTTATCCCAGAACATTTAATCATGCTAATGCGAAACCTATACTTGGACCAAGAAGCAGTTGTCAGAACAGAGCAGGTTAACACTGCATGGTTCAAAATTGGGAAGGGTGTATGCCAGGGATGTGTCCTGTCTTCATACCTTTTCAACCTGTATGCAGAGCAGATTATCCGGGAGGCTGAGCTCTATGAGGAGAATTGTGGCATCAGGATTGGTGGAAGATCTATTAACACTCTGCATTATGCAGATGACACAACCCTGCTTATTGAAACTGAGGAGGACCTCACACACTTGCTGCAGAGGGCCAAGGACTGCAGCCTTCAGTATGGACTGAGGCTCAATGTCAAGAAGACATAGATTCTCACCACTGGAACAATTGGTAGCATCAGGATGGATGGCAAAGAGATTGAGATTGTTCACAGCTTCAGTTTGCTTGGCTTCAAGGTCAACACTCTTGGCACCAGCAGTCAGGAAATCTAAAAATATATTGTGATGGGAAAGTCTGCTGTTAGGGACCTCTCAAGAGCAACGGTGTCTCTCTGGAGACTAAGGTGCACCTGATACAGGCTCTGGTCTTTGCAATCACTTGTTATGCATCAGAGAGTTGGACAATGACTAGGGAGGACAGAAGGAGAATTGATGCCTTTGAGCTGTGGTGCTGGAGAAGAGTATTGAATGTACCATGGACTGCGAAGAAAACAAATAGATTCATCCTTGAGAGGGTTAAACCAAGCACCTCCTTGGAGGCAAGGATTCTGGAGCTTCATCTGACATACTTTGGGCATGTTGCAAGGAGGGACAGTTCCTTGGAGAGGGACATCATGCTTGGGAGGGTGGAGGGATGGCACAAGAGGAGAAGACCCTCTATGAGATGGATTGATTCAGTGAGTGGGGTAATCGAGATGGGTGTGTCAAAGGCAGTGCAATTGGTGCAGGATAGATCAGGGTTTAGGACTGTTGTACATAGGGTTGCTATGAGTCGCAAACGACTTGACGGCACATAGCAACAACAGCAACAGTGTGTTGGGCACTTCTGCCATTTCTGACTTTATTTTCTGAATTGCATTTTCATGCATTCTGTTTCTTCCAGTACTGTATTGCCTCTACTTTCTCTATCTTGTCATAATTTTTTAACTTTTTATATCTCTGTATCTATAGTTTCAATTCTTTCTTCCATATTTTTGCATTTTCTTTTATAGTTGTGCGATTTACTCCTCATCAATATATTTCTTCTGGGTCTGTGTCTTTGGACTGTTTATTAATTTTTTTCTTCCATAGTTTGCACCTTCTACCATAGCTATTCAAACAACTCCTCTTCATTATATTTTTTCTGGCTCTCTACCTCTAGGGTATTCTCTTTATTTGTGGCTTCCAGTGTTTCTTCAATCATTTATACTTTCTGTTATAGCTGTTCTAATGTCTCTATATCAACACATATCATCTGCCTTCTTTACTCTAGGGTATATATTGGGTCTGCACTATTCTTTCCCTTTTTTGGAGAAGTCTTATTTTTTTTTCACAGTGTATGAGGCTGCATGCTGCTTTCTTGACATTATTTGGAATTTTACTTGGTAAGTGCTGGGCTGTTTTTATTTTGTCTTTGTAAGTTGTCAGTAATTCTTATCTTTATGATGTTATTGATTAGTTGTCAGCTTAAAATGTTCAGTCTTGGAATGAGCCACCCACTTTATTGAAAGTCCTTTCTGGGAAAATTTGCCTTTCCTGAAGTCCGTCAAGCTCTCTCTGTTTTGCTTTGCAGTCCTGCAGGAATCTTGTCTTACTGTAATTCCCTCTTCCTAACTCTATTGTCCTCCCTTTTCTATGGTGTGGCTGAGTGGAGCTAGACTGGCTGCTTCACTCAAGCAGTTTCTGTCCAGGAGGAGCTTCAAATCAACTCTCTTTCTTTCAGCTCAACATGCAGTTGAGAAACCCTTTCCGCTGCTTGTCGCTTTCAGTCCCAAACTCTCTTGTCATGTTCGGACCTGATATGGTTCTGCAGCTGCGGAGACAAGTGTCTCCAAGTGATAGGACATTGCCCTAGGGAAGTTCTAGCACCCTGTCTCCCCAAAAGCCCCCAAAAGTGATGGTTCTGGGAAGGAGTGTCTCACCTGATGCGCCTTTTCACCTGAAGCTTCATATCTTCTTTTAACACTGAGGTAGCATGAGATCAGTGGAGATAACTTGAGCAGTTTGTGTGAAGGGAGGTCTCCTTACAGCAAGCTGAGAAAGTCTTTTCCCTGCTTGTAGCTCTGTTCCCCAAACTCTCTTGCCTGCTTGGTCCCTGGAATGACCCAGCAGCCATGGAGGCAAGGATCTCTAGATGGAGAGACTTCGCCCCAGGTGAAGTTTTAACTCCCTGCCACTCCAAATTATTTCAACAAGCTTTCCAATATATTAATAGAATTGTGCTCTTGGATTTTTAGTCCATACTTAATCAGGGACCATTTCTTTCTGGGAAGTTTTGTGATTACTGTGAGTCTTCCTTCTATAACTACAATCATGAGAAGAAATGAATAATGCATAGCTTCAATATTCTACAAGTTTATTCACCTTCTTTATTGTGAGTCTAGCCCCAAAATTGTCTTTGTCGCAAAGAGAGTGGGTTCTTCACTTTGGAGCAGTAATAGTAGCCAAAGCAGCTGCTATTAAGAATAATTTTGTATCGTTTATAATGCTTCTTGAAAATGTCAAAGTATATACTGAACAAATAATAAAAATTTTATCACATGATATCTGAGAAGAGTTTTATTTAATTGATATAATAGAACCAATAAATACAATCAGGAACCACTTTCTACAGCATTATCACAGGTATTTGTTGTCTTGGTAAGCTGAAATGAGAAAATGAGAATAAGAGTAAATGGGTATTTGACACTCATTTGGTGGATTATAAGACCCACTCCTTAGATTTTAAATGGGCAGGAGAGGTAAGAGAAGCAAGGAAGAGAATATAATAAGATATGAGATTATTGTATTTTCATATTTATCAAACAGAAGCACTATGTAGGAAAAAAATAAAATTTTGTAAGAATAAATTAAATTTCATGTTTTAAAATTTTGGTTTTAAAGTTGACTATTGACCAGTAGGGGAGTTCTGATGGCTTTGTGTTTAGGATCTATGCTACCACCAAAAGGCTCAAAATTTGAATCAACTAGCTGTTCCCCTGGA
Source organism: Elephantulus edwardii (assembly GCF_000299155.1). NCBI lineage: Eukaryota > Metazoa > Chordata > Mammalia > Macroscelidea > Macroscelididae > Elephantulus > Elephantulus edwardii. The sequence goes on from NW_006399872.1 coordinate 7,395,519, forward strand.
GAAAGATAGGCAATTTACTTGCAATTTACTACTTCTGAAAACTCACTGGTACGTCAGCCAAGAGTCAGTTCTGACTATGTTATTTAACAATAGCAATATTGCTTGATACCATGTTGTATTGTATACAAAGGTGTACAACATTTGGTTGTAAGATAATTTTACAATTTTTGTTCTTATTTTGTTTACTTTGAGCTTCCTTGTTTTTGGTTTTGTTTTATATTGACTTTCACACAAAATTTATATACATATCAGCAAGAAATTGAGAAGATGGGGTAATTGTGGGCCTAGTTCAATGGTGATTAATTTTATAAAGTACAATGTATGGGAATGATAACATGAAACACACAATATGAATGAAGTTAAGTGTGAAACCATTATTTTTTAAAGGTCAATATTAAGAACATCCTTTTATTTCTTCTTTTTCTAAAGTCTAAAATATTGTGAGCAGGAATTCTAATAATTTAAAGTCTGTAATATTAGGTGATGGAGAACAATTTAGCATATAATCCTTGTATTTAAAAATTATTTCCTGTATTTTTCTTTATATTATAGAATTCTGAATACAAATTAAATTTTAAGAACTGACTTGACTGACACTACTGATTATTGTGCATTCAGAAAGAACCTCCTTTTGTCCAGAACGTGCTGAAAATAGCTGCATGTCCTTCTTATAGTTTATCTTTAGACTTTCAGCAAAATATTATCCGAATTATATATTAGTCATACCAGTATTGACTGGTACATGATTTGAAATCAGCTCTGAACCATTATACCTTCCTAATTATTGAGGTAATTTGATTGGCATTTGATTACAGTTCTTTCAACACTAGATATGAAAGATAATTTGACCTGGAGATATCATTGGAAAGTCCAGTGAACATTGCTGCTCAAGAATGAAGACATAATCCCATTGCCCCTTAGCACTGTACTTCTTAGTTTTACTGTTTCACATTACCAGCACACTAAGATGGTCTGTATTTTCACCAGATAATTCCCAGAAACATCTAATAGTGAACTCCATCCCTTTATTGAGAGACATGTAATTTAGAGTTTATTTAAATATATATACATCTCACAATTTTCATTTCTTTAAACCCAGAAAAATGTAATTTTTCTTTTTACTGGCAATCTCTTTTTATCTGGAACCTATTACATTTATTTCTAATGAAAATAGCTTCAGACTTGCTGCTTTAAAATGTGACATATTCCTGTGTTGAACTATGATCTCTAGTATAATTTCAAACTACAGTATAGGGGTTAGGAATCCAATAGGCATAAAAGTGGTACATTTTAAATGTAGTAGGAAACACATTGTCATATCTTGTTTAAGTATATAGTGAAAAATAGAAACACAGTACAGTCATTCAATAATCATGTATAGCCATTTTTATTAATAAATGTAATGAAGTCTTTATTAATGTACATATTTTCAAATACTCAATTTGTTCACAATTTTTTTTATATTTTATAGGATCCTGGTGAAATATTCATTATTTTGAAAGATGAAGTAATTGGTGATACTGTGGAAGTTGAATTTATATCAAATAATAAGTGCATTAGAGTACAACCAACTCTGTGGAATAAGGCAGTCTGGTGTGTGAAAGCTTTAGGTAAGATTATTTATACTTTAAAAATATAAATCATCATCCTGAGTTCTTTTCAATAAATTTTTGATAAATTGTTTCACTTCCCTACAGAAACTAATATCCTCCTGCAGGTGTTTCCTGTGTTTAGTTTTGTCATACACAGGTCTGTTATTATTAATCTGGGTTCACATAGTAAGGATGTGTAAATTAAGAGAAATCAGGTTGGATGCCATATGCGGAAATAACAGCCAGTAACATGTTTTAAAATATGTTAGCAGGTAGCACCTTAATATAATCTATCTATTAAATATGAACCTAAAATTATTTTTTGCATTGTATTGTAACATTTGGCTTAAAAGGTGTTCAAACTTTCGCTGTTAAAGTTTCTTTTTTTCCTTTCCTGTGTTCCTTTTGTTTGTTTTTGTTTTCCTATTTCTTTCTTTTCTGTTCTTCTTCTAAGTATATTTTTAGTTACTCTTTTGTTGTTATGTACCATCAAGTCAGAACCAGCCCATAGCTGAACCTCTAGTGTGTTTTCAGAGGCAGTTAATAATTTGGGAGGAAATTGCCTTCCCGTCTTCCTTTGAGTAGCTGGTGGACTCGAACCAGGTGCCTTTGGGATTGCAGTGCAGCTTCTTGCCACTAGGCCACCAGAGGCCCATTGGTTATTCTAGAAAGCTTAATTATTTTTAACTGTTTTATCACTTTGGTACCATTTCTGGATACAATCTCATGCTTTTTCCGGTGTTTCATTTATGAAGCTGGATTTATAATATTATCCAAATTTGCTTGTAAGATGATAGATTCTACATGGAATATTTTTTAAAAAAATTCATGTATTACTAAAATAACTAGATTAACATGAAGACATAAAATATTAATTTATGAATGTTTATTTTTTTATGAATGTTTATTTTAAAAGTAAGGCTACTTGATTTCTAAATTTAAGAGGAGGTTTTCCAATCAACCAAAAATCTCTTAAAACTTCATAAATATGAACCACATAAAATATTTTTAAAGTAAAAAGAACTTGTTCTGTCATGAATTTGGAGCTTTAGATAGAATCCTTGTAATTGCAAAGTCAGTCAAATTCATCCTGAGTTGTCTCCTTGTAACAAACTTCCGTTGAGAATGTATCTATTATGTTGTCCAGAGCATTTACAAACCTTTTCCATCGTTTATCTAAAACGTGTTTTCCTTCTCTGGATTTTCTTGCAGTTTCGGTCAGAGTCATATTAAAGGAAGGGAAGATTGTATGCTAAAATATTTATAAACATTTCAGACACTGCTTCCTGCCCATGAACAAGGATATGCAAGAGTGAAATGAGAAAGTGTTTTCTCCGTTTGTTTTTTTCTCTTTAAAGGCTCCCTACTTCCTAATGTCATGTTCTACGATAATGAACAATAAATCATTTCAGTCTAGCTTCAGAATTTAAGCATAGTTGGACTAAAATCAATATGGTAAAAATAATACAAAAGTAAAAATATTTTTTAAAAATACTTTATAAATATTTCACAAAAAGATCAAAATGACATTTGAGGATTCACTTGATTAATATTTTATGCTCAGCTTGCAGTAGAGTAATGATCTGGGTTCAAACTCAGCTTTTCCACTTACCAGGTTTGTCACCATGGGTGAAGTACTTCCCATCTGTTTACTGGGTTTCCTGATTTGTAAAATGGAGATGGTAATAGGATTCATCTAGCTGAGTTGTTTTTATTACTAAATGAAATGGCTTGTAGGAGTGATTTTAAAAGGTTCCAACATGCAGTAAAGTTTAAAAATATTAATTATTATTTTAAATTTCTTATCCTCTACTGAACATTGAAACATATAAATAATTAAAATAGTAAACAAAACAAAACATCATTTATAAAAAAAAATTACCCCTTTTCAAAATTATATACCAGGATAAACATGTATTGTTACTAAGAGAAACTTTAATTTTACTTGTTGGTAAGAAAAGGTTAGGAATAATGTTGTCTACTTGGTTGAAACAAATTTGAGGTAAAATATAAATAAGGAAGTATTTACCAATTATCTATTAAAACTCTCTGCGTCTTTCTTTAAATTCTGCTGTTGTGAGGTACCATAATGTGGACTATAACTCATAGTGACCCAATAGAACAATTGATCTGAATCTTGCTTTTTCCTCCACGATCCTCATGAGACCTGTCATGCCAAAGCCCATTGTGTCAATCCATCTTCTTAAGGGCCTTCCTCTCTTTGATTGACTCTCCACTTTCCCATCATGATGGCTCTCTCCAAGGACTATTCCTTCTGAAATTATGCCAAAATAAGTGAGATGACGTTTCATTGTCCTTACCCGTAAATGTTTCACTATCCTTACCAGTGAGGACAAATCAGGTTGTATTTCCTTGAAGACACATTTGTTTAATTTTTGAAGTCTATGGAATATTCAGAATTCTTTATCAGCACCACAATTCAAAAAAATAGTTTCTTCTTATGGTATCCCTACAAATTGTTAAGATTCATTGTTGTTGTTGTTATGTGCTGTCGAGTCGTTTGCAACTAATAGCGACCCTATGCACAACAGCCCTAAACCCTGCTCTATCCTGCGCCAACCACATTGCCTCTGACACACCCATCACGATTACCCCAGTCACCAAATCAATCCATCCCATAGAGGGTCTTCCCCTCCTGCGCTGTCCCTCCACCCTCCCAAGCACGATGTCCCTCTCCAAGGACCCCTTCCTCCTGGCAACATGTCCAAAGTATGTCAGACGAAGACCCAGAATCCTTGCCTCCAAGGAGTAGCTTGGTTTGATCTTTTCCAAGATGAATCTGTTTTCCTGGCAGGCCATGGTACATTCAGTACTATTCTCCAGCACCACAGCTCAAA
>NW_006399872.1:7402910-7413889 GCF_000299155.1 Elephantulus edwardii
TTTTTTTTTCTTTTGACCAGTGTCTTTTAAGTTTAGTTGTACTGTCTCCAAGGAAAGGTGGCGTGTCCTGTAGAACTCTTGTGTAGATTATGTTTTGCTTTCCACCCAGGAGCACGTTCTCCCACCAGTTTTTCTGTGTACCTGAAAGATGCCTCTTCGCTATTATCCAAGGTGACCTTCCCCGGTGCGCAGCTTCCTTCTGCCCATGAGCACATTCTCCCGCCGGTAGTAATTAAATATACCATACCTTGGGGGCAGGTGTACCTGAGAACTTAACCAGATATCCTTGCTCTTTAGAATTTTGGAAAGGTCCTTGATAACAGATTTCCCCATGCAACATGTGATTTGATTTCTTCACTGCTGGTACCTTGCCTAAAATGTCTACGCCTATAAACTCAAAAAGTTAGAAATATAGCCTGAACTCTTCTTAGAACAGGATGATAAAATTTCATCTCATGTTATTTATGCATATTATCAAAAACAATCAGTACCTGAGATCAGACATTGTGCTTAGAAAAACAGTGTCAGTTCAAAAGGGAAATATCCACACAGAGAAATATTGACATGGTAGTTGCAACAATGAGTTTAAGTATAGCAGGGATTTTGAAAATAGTTCAGAACTGAGCATTGTTCCATTCTTTTGTACTTAAGCCATCTCTGAATCAACTCAACCCAACAACATCTAAAAATGGAAAGAAATGCAAGATAGAACTTTTCTCCCTATATTAAAGAAAGTAAATATAAGAAATCTAATGGTGTAGAGTGATATCACAATACTGTCAGGGATACAAATTTATTAAGACTAACTATCCCAGAAGCAATAGGATGCCATTATAACCATCACAGAGCTGGCTTCTAAAGTTCATATCATTACACCCATCTTCTCTGCAATAGAACTAAGCAGTTGTATGTTGATGACATATTACTTCAAAAAAGTAAATTTTGTGAAATATTCCATACTTAATGTTTAGTGTTGTTACTTTAACAACTTGAAGCCAGCCATTTGGCAATAATTTATGCCATGGAAATTTGTGAATCCTATAAATCATTAAATTAAGAAAGCTTGTGTAAAATGCATTTGATGATATTTAATTACCCAGAACTTAATCACAAGGCCATATCTAGCTGAGAGGAAAGCTAGACAATGTTTTTTGCTGGATAAGAATGTGCCCAAGAAATATCACTTTCTGTTTTGAAAAGGAAAAAGAGAATAAATTATGAACTAAGCAACAGGCATTCTTTGTGAGAGAAGGGAATCTAGAAGCAATTGTTCATTTTTTTTATTGGAATACTTTCTCTTAACTATTAAAAATGTGTGTTTGTATGCCTGCTATTTATTTGAGTATACACATGCATTTGGAGATTTGCATGACTGACTTATCATTGGTAAGAATAGAAAAATAAATGTTGAATTATCTTATCAATATTTACTCTCAGGTGTGTCCATGGAAAGGACAGTTTCATATTTGTATTTACTATGAGTAAGGAGAAGGGAAACTTTGGTGGCATAGTCTCTAAGAAGAGGTACCTCTACCCCAAAACCATTCCTCTCAAGTAATTTTAATCCACTCATGGTTCCTTTGAAGAAATATGGAAAATCTCTTGAAACTCAAAGGAGGGTCAACTGTGAGTCAGTTCTGATTCAATGATAATGATCTTTATGACTTTATTATGTAAGGGAGTCTAAATAAGAGTAAATGCCATTGAAGAAGCTCTGGTGGGTTCTCAGTGGAAAGAAGTTGTGCAATCCCAAAGACACATTGTTCAAATCCAAGAGCTTCTCTGATAGAGAAGAATGGTCAATCTCCTCCTGTGCAATTTATTGCCTCTGAAAACCTACTGGAGAATCGCACTATGAGCTATGAGGTCCTGACTTAAGAGCACACAACAACAATATTGGTGAATATTTACTATACTATTGGCTGTCAAATGCACAAACATATCTCTCTTGGGTGAAGAATAGAAGAATGCACTTGGAGGCAAGGATGGTGAGACTTCATCTCACATATTTTGGTCAGGTTGTGAGGAAGAGCCAATCCCTCGAGAAAAGACACCATCCTTAAATTAACCAGCCAGAAAGAGTCTCAACAAGATGAATTTATACCATATCTCCTCTAACACTGGACTCAAGTACAGCAAAAATTGCAAGAATAATGTTAGTTCAGGTAGTGTATCATTCTGTGTGTGTGCATGTGTATGTGTGTGTGTGTGTGTGTGTATTTGCCCTGAGTTGGAACTGACTTGACAACATCAACAAATGTCCTTGTGTCATAATGAAAGAATTTTTCTTTTACTTTTCCAAGAGGGTAGTGTACTGGAGGGGAAGGTTGAGAGGGGAGAAAGAGGCAACAATGAATGAATGGAAATCCAAAGTCTCTGTAAATTTTCATTGAAATTAATAATAATTTTAAAAAAAGTCATTGTGTAAACAAACCCTAGTGGAACAAAGTTTAAGTGATGACTGCTAACAAAAAGAAATTTCTGCATTTTCAACCCACCAGTGGCTTCAGCAATCTAAAGATTGGTTCAAATCTACCAGCTGCTCTGTGGGAGAAAGACAGGCAATCTCCTCCTGTGCAATCTACTGCTTCTGAAGACCAGCTAGAGGGTCAGATATGGGTTGGTTCTGACTCCATGGTACACAACAACAATAACAACAACAACTGTTCTGTAAAGTCAATATGAGTCAAAATTGACACACAAAACAGTAACCAAAGGAACAGCAATTATCATGTCTATACATGAGATAAACTGCCCTTAGGGATTGTTCTTGTTGTTGTCAAGTGCCTTCAAACTAACACGACTCAGAGCAACCCTATGAACAAAATGCTTGAAACCTTTCTATTACAATTGACATTTACCAAAGTTCATAGTTTCCAGAAGCATATTGTTTAGGAAGTAGATGCCAGTCTTGCAGTGTTTGTAATATGTCAGTGTAGTTCAAATAAAGAGGTTTTACATGTTTTCTTTTAGCTAAAGAAGTTTAGTAAAAATTAATGAAATTAGTTTTTCAAAATATTGTATTTCATTTTGGAAGTAAGAGTGGCATCTATTTCTTAAATAACATGTTTCTGGAAACTATAAACTTTGATAAATGTCAATAGTTGTAGAGGGGCTTCAACCTTTTGTTCATAGGGTTGCTATGAATCGTGATTTACTCAAAGGCAATCAACAACAACAATATTTAATTACCATTTAAAACTGTCTACAATTCAAAGACAACTGTGAGTCATCTGCAGCTCAACAGCACTTAACAATAGCAACAACAATTCAAAGAAAAGTAGCTAAGATAAATAAGCATCTGCTATACATAAAGCATTTTTACCAATGTTATACATAGTGGAATAAAAATTAGCTTCTCTTTTTAAGCAGCTTTAATCTTTTAGGAGAGAAAAAGTGTTATTTGACAGCAGACAGGAACAGAAACATTATAACATAAATTCCATAGAGATTCAAAAAATGTAAATACTTTCAAAGAAACATCTGAGAATCAAGAAATCAGGGGGAAAAAATATCAAAAAATGACATTTGTTATGAGCCCTGAAGAATAAGTAGATTTTGGCAAGAATAAGTGAAAGAAACTAGCTTGTTACTGAAAAGAAGAAAAAAATATGAGCAAGCAAGAACAACAGAAATTATGTGGATATGTGAGGGGATTGGTGTGTTTGTTTGAAGAACAAGATATATTACAAAGAAATTAGAAACAGTGGATGATGATAGACAAGTAAGCTCTGGATTGAAAATTATAGATGATCTTGAAATATAGAGTGATTTTTTTGCATTTATTCTTTTATTATTATTATTAATATTATTAATGTTAATGAAAATTTAGAAATTTTGGGTTTCCATTCAATCATTGTTGCACTTTTCTCCCTGCTCACCCCTCCCTTCCAGTTCATTCTTCTAAGAAAAGTAGAAGAAAAATTCTTTCATTGTTATACAATCCCTCTCCCCATGTCCACTCCACTATGCAGCCTTCGTTCAGGACTCCTTCTATGACAATAATACCTAATAATATATCCCTTTTAAATAGTTCTCTCCCTCATCTGTTTCAATACAGTATACATAATTTATTCCATCTTTCTCAGGCTTTCCCCTCCCCAACCCCTACGTCAGTCTCGTTTTACAACATTGGCACAATGTAGGATTTGTCTTTTTGTGACTGAGATATTTCACTCAGCATAATGTCCTCCAGGGTCACCCATTTTGAATAATATTGCATGAGTTCCTTGTTTTTCAATGCAGAGTAGTATTCCACTGTGTGAATATACCACAGCTTCTTTATCCATTCACTTGTTGATGGGCACTTAGCTTGCTTCCAACTCTTTGCTATTGTGAACAAAGCTGCAATATACATGTGTGTGCATATATCTGCTTGGGTGGCAGTTATGGTTTCTTTAGGGTATATTCCAAGTAGTGGAATTTCTGGGTCAAATGGTATTTCTATTTGCAACTTCTTGAGAAAGTGTCATACTGCCTTTCACAGTGGCTGTACCATTTTACACTCCCACCAACAGTGAATAATGGTTGCAGTTTCTCCACAACCTCGCCAGCATTTGTTGTTTTCTGTTTTGTTAAATTTTGCTATTCTTACTTGGATGAGATGATATCTCATAGTTGTTTTCATTTGCATCTCTCTTAGAGCTAGGGATTTTGAACATTTCTTCATGTGCTTGATGGCCATCTAAATGTCTTCATGGTGAAGTGTCTATTCATATCCTGTGCCCATTTTTCAATTGTGTTGTTTACCTTTATCTTGTTGTGGTGGAAATAAAGTGTGAAATTATACATATTTTAAGATACTGAACTATCATTAAAAGTTTGTGAATAAAGAGGAACATTATTTCAACTCTATGTAGAAAGATTAATCCTATTTTCTAGGGAGTCCTGGTAGCTTAGTAGTAAGAAGTTGAACTGTCCATACAAATGGATGAAATTCAAATCCACAGCTGCTCCTTGTGAGAAAGATGATTAATTTGCTCCATGTGCCTCTAAAAACCCACTGGAGTGTCAGCTATCAGCAGGTTCTGACTCAGCAGAATATAACAACATAATAATCTATCTGGAGTGAATTTGAAAAGAAGATCTGAAAGTAGTTCACTAGGGAATAATAATATTCTAAGCAAAAAGAATCAGCAATTAGGGGAAGAAACTTGAAAGAGAAGAGAACTCATTGTAGAGATACTGTCACAGTCAAACCAATAGGTCTTTGAAATACAAAGGTAAAGTAGGGAGAAAGAAAGGAATGATTTTTAAGCGCAAACTGACAATTTTTAAATTTTATCAATTATTTGTGTTTAATAATTTAAAAATTCTTAAAATGACAGACAATATTATAAATCTTTTTAAAACATGAGTAGGAATAGATAACTAATTTATTAATATCTAATTTGCAATAAACTATCTATTTTAATTTACAATAATATATTTAGACTTTCTTTAGTCTATGGAGTGTCAAGGAAACAAACATATCTTAGAGTGACTGCAGCTGTAGTTATCCTTGGAGGCAAAGATGGCAAAACCTCATCTTTCTTACTTTTGACATTTAGCCAGGTGGGGAGATTTGTTGGAGAGGGACATCATGCTTGGGAAGATGGGGAGGTTAGGAGGGTTGGTGAAGGAGAAGAAGACTCCCAATAAGATGGATTGGTATGTTTACTTCAATAATGGGCTTGAGTATTTCAGAAATGATGAGGATAGCACGGGATTCAGGTAGGCTGTTCATAGGGTCACTATGAGTCATACTCAATAGCCCCTTACAATAATAACATATGCTGTCAAGTTGGTTCGAATTCATAATGATTCTGTAGGATTAAGTAGAACTACCCTATTGAGTTTCCTGTGCTACAGTCCTTACGGGAACAGATTACTATATTATTTTTCATGCTACACTGCTGGTGAGTTTGAACCACTGAATTTTTGAACAGCAACAAGCATGTAACCAGGGCTTCTTACATTTAGACTGTACTATCCCCACAGCATGAGACCAAAGATTTACTACTATGAGTTAATAAATTTAATGAAACCCTCATTCTGACAATGTGCTGTATTCTAGTAATTAGACTTCTGCCTTGTTCCTGTGGCCACCTACTCTAGAACCCAAATTACAATAATTCCTAAGCCCATCGAAACAACTTTGGCCTTTTAGTCCATAGGAGTTTGGGCTGTTCTCTCAAAGATAGTATTTCTCTAAACAGATCTAATCCAATAGCTGCTCAGCTGAAGAAATATGAGCATTCTCATCCTGGATGCTGGGAACTGTGTGCAGGATAGGCTTTTAGTTGATCCCAACTTAACAACTGCGAGACAGAGACAGAGGAGAGAGTGGCCCATCCTTTAAGTTTCCAAATTTGTGGCTGAGGTTGGTTTTTTCCTTCTATTTCCGGGAGGCTGGGCTCTATGAGGAGGAGTGTGGTGTCAGGATTGGTGGAAGATTCATCAACAATCTGCATTATGCAGATGACACAACCCTACTTGCTGAAACTGAGGAGGACCTGAAGCACTTGCTGCAGAGGGTCAAGAATTGCAGCCGCCAATATGGATTGAGGCTCAATGTCAAGAAGACAAAGATTCGTACCACTGGACCAATTGGTAGCATCAGTATGGATGAAGAGATTAAGATTGTTCATAGCTTTAGTTTTCTTGGCTCCACAGTCAACACTCTTGGCACCAGTAGCCAGGAAATTAAAAGACGCATTGCAATGGGAAAGTCTGCTGTTAGGGACCTCTCCAAAGTACTAAAGAGCAATGGTACTAAGGTGTGTCTGATACAGGCCATGATCTTTGCTATCACTTGTTATGCATCAGACAGTTGGACAGTGACTAACTAAGAAGGATAGGAGAATTGATGCCTTTGAGCTGTGGTGCTGGAGAAGAGTATTGAGGATACCATGGACTGCTAGGAAAACAAACAGATTCATCCTGGAAAGGGTTAAACCAGGCAGCTCCCTGGAAGGCAAGGATTCTGAAGCTCCACCTAACATATTTTGAACATATAAGGAGGGACTGGTCCTAGGAGAGGGACATCATGCTTGGTAGGGTGGAGAGACAGTGCAGGAGGGGAAGGCCCTCTATGAGGTGGATTGATTCAGTGACTGGCGTAATTGGGACGGGTGTGTCAGAGACAGTGCGATTGACACAGGACAGAGCAGAGGTTAGGGCTGTTGTACATAGGGTCGCTATGAGTTGCAAATGACTTGATGGCACATAACAACAACAACAACAACATTTTTGTGTGGGCTTTATTTTTTTTTATTTTATTTGTTTAGAGTGTGGGCTTTATTTTAATAAAATTTTTGGTTTTTGCTGGTTTACTTAGAAATTTCATATACATTGTTTATTTTTGTTTTTTAAAATAACACTGAGATCCCTACATACCATCTCTACTATTCCAAGAAATCAGGTTCTGTCTATCTTATCCATTGGGTTATAGCCCTGTTAGCAAGCTTGCTGACCTTTTCTTTGCTAACTCAGATGTGTCTCTCATATGATTGCTAAGAGATAGGACCTAACAACAACCACCTTTTTAGATCTCTGCATAATCTCTTTTTGCATTCCTTATTATTATTATTATTATTATTATTATTATTATTCTACATACCAGTTCAGACAACATGTATTCTCCACCTTGTTCCACATTCTTGGGACTCACCTTTCTCCTCCCAGTTATCTGAAGATTATCTTACTGCACATTTGGCAAAAATTCATCACCTATTTCCAAGTGGATGAGTCAGTTCCTGGATCTCAGGCCTCCATACTGAGGTGAAATTAAATACTCTAAAGTTGCTCTTTCAAATCATTATCAAAATTAAATGCCCCATTTTCTTCCCACACACCCAACTCTCTTCTATATTATTGTTCATTGTTTTAATATGTTGTTGTTGTTAAGTGCTGTCGAGTTGCAGGTGACTCATAGCAACCCTATAAAGGAGCGTCCTCAACACTTGTGTGTCTTTCATCCTCTCTCCAGGTTCATAGGGTTTCCAGATGCAAGCTTTTATGGAAGTGGATGAGTAAACAATTTTAATGTCTTCCTTATACATTTTTGTGCTTCCCCCATCATATTTTTTTATTGTTTTCTATTGCTTTTTATACAAAATTTGTATGTGTTGTGTATCACTCATGTACATTTTGTTTCACACAGCCTTACTTTCACATTGTGTTCCATACAATCATTCCCATACGTTGTTTTATTAAATTAATCACCATTGCTCTATGCCCATTATTACCCTGTCTTTTCTTTTTTCCCCCCCTGTCTTTTCAAGTTCCCACTGAATCTGTCTTAATTCCTTCACCACCACGCTCCACCTACCAAATTCTGAGTCCCTGTGATTCCCTCCCTCTTCATCCTTAGCACTCTTGCCTCTTACCCCCTCCCTCTTTGGACTTTTATACACACATCTTACTAGTTACATTATGCTTTTACAAAAATGGTCTTATGCAGTATTTGCTCTTATGAAACTGAGCTAGCTCACTCAGCATAATAATTTCTAGCCTCTTCTATGTTATACAGTATTATATGAAATCATTGCTTCTGAGTCTCCATCGCATTCCATTGTGTGACTGTACCACAATTTCTCAATCTATTTGTTGATGGCTATTTTGGCAGTTTTCATTTTTTTGATATTATGAGTAACACTACTATGAATATTGTTGTGCAGATATCTGTTTGTGTCACATTTTCCTCTGGATATATTCCTAGCAGTAGAATAGCTGAGCCATATGGAATTCCCATGGTCAGCTTTTTTGAGGAAATGGCAAACTGTCTTTCAGAGTGGTTGTACCATTTTAAGGTCCTACATCATATTACATTCCTTGCTTGCTTCCTCCTGTTGCTAATGTTTGCTTGTTCTAAGCCTGGAATCACTGAGCACAAAGCTTGGCTATGTTTAAGCAGAGACAGGGTCAAAAATATATTGTCCATTGCCAGTGCTTGCTTCCTTTAAACACAGAAACCTCCAGCAATATACAAAGAGGCTATTGTGTGAACAAACCAAGGAAATACATTTGCTCTTGTTGTTGTTGTTATGTGCCATCAAGTAACTTGCGACTCTTAATGACCCTAGGTAAAACAGCTCTGAATTCCGCTCTGTCTTGAGCAGAATTGTCTCTGATAGACCCCATTACTCAAGTCACTGAGTCAATCCATCTCATCTAGGATCTTCCTCTTTTGGCTATCCTTCCACTCTTCCAATCATGATATCTTTCAAGGACTAATCCCTGGTGGAAATAGGCCCAAAATATGTGAGACAAAGCTTCAAAAGTCTTTTTTTTTTTACTTTTTAAAAAAATTTTATTATTTTTTGCTTGTGTACCGTCAAATCTGATCTGACTGGTACAGGAGGAGATTGTCCCTCCTTCAGCAAAGCATCTGGTGTATTTGAACCATTTACCTGTGGGATTGCAGTGCAGTTTCTTGCCACTAGGCCACCAGAGCTCTCTTAAAACTTCAAAATTCTTGACCCTAGCCTAAATCAGATGCTTCTTAGTTTCTAGACTGACATCATTGCTCTTCAGTACTCTGGAGATTTCCCTGACAGCAAAGTTTCCCAATTCATTTGGTTTCTTATTTCCTGGCTTCTGATACCAAGAGCCAAGCAAACTTAAGCTGTTAATAATCTCAGTCTCTTCTCTATCATGATGCTGCCTATTGGTCTGGTTTTGAAATTTTTTATTTTTATTTTTTTAATTTTTATGTTGAGCATCAATCCATATTAAAGTTCCTGACTTTCTACAGCAAATGTCTCAGGTCTTCCTCAGATTCAGCAAGCAAAATTGTGTAATTTGCATAATGCAGATTATTGATGAGTCTTCTTTCAATCCTGATGCCACTTTCTTTCTCATAAAGTTCAGCTTCCAAATTAACTGTTTCACATACAGATTGAAAAGGTATGTAGATAGGATACATCCCTGGTATACACTTTTCATTATTTTGAACCATGTAGGGTTTTCTTACTCTGTTTTGACAACTTGCTCCTTGTCGAAGTTTAGGCTTTACATAAGCACAATCAAGTGTTCTGGGCTTCCCATTCTTCTCAAAGTTAGTTATAGTTTGTTGTGATCCACACACTCAAATGATTTTGTGTAGTCAATGAAACACAGATAAACATTATTCTGGTACTTTCTGCTTTCAACTAAGATCCATCTAATAATATTTGCTATACAGATTCAACCTGAAGAGAGTTAAACTAGGCTGCTCCTTGGAGGCAAGGATTCTGAAGCTTCATCTAACATACTTTGGACCTGTTGTAAGGAGGGACCGGTCCTTGGAGAGGGACATCATGCTTGGGAGGGTGGAGGGACAGTGCAGGAGAGAAAGGCCCTCTATGAGGTGGATTGATTCAGTGACTGAGATAATCGAGATGGATGTGTCGCAGACAGTGTGATTGGCACAGCACAGAGCAGGCTGTTGTACATAGGGTCACTATGAGTTCCAAGCAACTTGATGGCACATAACAACAACAACAACATAATGTCCCTAGTGTCACAGCTTTTTCTAAACCCAGGCTGTACCTCTGGTAGTTCTCTGTTGATGTACTATTCCAGTCATTTTCTAAATAATTTTCAGCAGGATCTTGCTTGTATGTGAAATTAATGATATTGTTCAATAATTTCCATACTTTACTGGATCACCTATTTATTGGAATGAGAATAAACATGGATCTCTTCCAGTCAGTTGGCCAGGTAGCAGTCTTCCAATTTTATTTTTTTTTTTTGTTTAATCTTGTGAGCACTTCTAGGGAAGAATCTGTTTGTTGAAATATGCCAGCTGGTAAGCCATCAATTCTTTGGGCCTTATTAATTGCCAATTCTTTCAGAGCAGCCTGAACTGATCACCATTGTTTCTTGATCATATGTAGTTTCATTACATTTTCTGCCTCAGCAAATTCTTTTTGCTATAGTTACTCTATTTACTCCTTCCATATTCTTTTTTTTTTTTTTTTGGTGTGAGTCGCAAGCGGCACATAACAACACCACCA
>NW_006399872.1:7414285-7417642 GCF_000299155.1 Elephantulus edwardii
CAGAGCAGAAGTGGCACCGACTTCCCCACCGGTACACCTCAGGTACACGACTTTAATCTCGTTGGGGTCGAACTTGGGCGGCATGGCGGAGGCGGCTGGTGTCGGATGAACCCGGATGCGGGACGACCGAAGAAAGTTGCACCGAGGCCTCCTCGAGCCGAAAGCCGAAAGTCCATATTCTTTTGATGCTTCCTAGGTCATTCAACATTCTGCCCACAGCATCCTTGAGTATTGTAACTCAAGGCTTAAATTTGTTCTCCAGGTGTTTTAGCTTAAAAAATACTGACTGAGTTCATACCTTTTGATTTTTAAACTCCAGCTCTTTGTGCATTTCATTTTAATTCTTTGCTTTGTCTTCCCATGATGTCCTTTGAAATCTTCTCTTCAACTCCTTAACATCTTGATTTCTTCCCTTTGCTTTGGCTTCTCCACACTCTAGTGCAATATTCAGAATCTTTTCTGACATCCATTTGGTCTTTTCTTCCTTTGTCTTTATAATGACCTTTTGCATTCTTCATGGATGATATTCTTGATTTCCTCCCATAGCTCACCTGATTCGCTTATTAGTATTCAAGGCTTCAAACCTGTTCTTGAGATGCTTTTAAAATTCAGGAGGGATGGACTCAAGTTCACATTTTGGTTCTTGTGGATTTGATTTGTTTTTAGTTTCAGTTTGAGCTTCCATATGAGTAGCTGATGATTTATTCCATAATTAGCACCTGGCCTAGTTTTCCTAGCTGATTTTGAGCTTCTCCAGCAATTTTTTTCTACAAATATTATCAGTCTAATTCCTGTGTAGGCCATCAGGTGAAGTCCATAAAGTCCATTGAAAATGTATTTTGAGGCTTTCTACTCCTCGTCCATCTAGAATGCCCTCTCTTCTTGTGCAGCCTCAGCTGCATCCCTGAGACACGATGGTGAAGGTTGGAGTAAATGGATTTGGCCGCACTGGGTGCCTGGTCACCAAGGCTGCTTTTAGCCCTGGGAAAGTGAATGTTGTCACCATCAATGATCCCTTCATTGACCTTGACTACATGGTCTATATGTTCCAATATAATTCCACCCATGGCAAGTTCAACAGCACTGTCAAGGCTGAGAATGGGAAGCTGGTCATCAATGGGAAAGCCATCACTATCTTTCAGGAGTGCTATCCAGCCAACATCAAGTGGGGTGATGCTGGTGCTAAGTATGTTGTGGAATCCACTGGTGTCTTCACAACCTTGTAGAAATCTGGGGCTCACTTGAAGGGTGGTGCCAAACGGGTAATCATCTCTTCTCCTTTTGCCGATTCCCATAATTGTGATGGGCGTGAACCATGAAAACGTATGACAACTCTCTCAAGATTGTCAGCAATGCCTCCTGCACCACCAACTGCTTGGCTCCCCTGGCCAAGGTCATCCATGACAACTTCAGCATTGTAAAGGGACTCGTGACCACAGTCCATGCCATCACTGGCACCCAGGAGACTGCGGACGGCCCCTCTGGAAAGCTGTGTCGTGATGGCCATAGAGCTGCTCAGAACATCATCCCTGCATCTACTGGTGCTGCCAAGCTGTGGGCAAGGTCATCCCTGAACTGAATGGAAAACTTACCAGCATGGCTTTCTGTGTCCCAACACGCAATGTGTCAATGTGTCAGTTGTGGACCTGACCTGCCATCTGGATAAAGCTGCCAAATACGATGCCATCAAGAAAGTAGTAAAGCAGACATCAAAAGGGCCCCTCAAGGGCATCCTGGGATACACTAAAGACCAACGTGTCTCCTATGACTTTAATAGTGACACCCACTCTTCCACCTTTGATGCTGGGACTGACATTTCTCTGAACGACCACTTTGTCATACTCATTTCCTTGTATGATAATGAATTTGGCTACAGCAACCATATGGTCTACCTGATGGTTCACATGGTCTCCAAAGAATAAGAGCTCCTTGGAACACCAGCCCCAGCAATAGCACTAGAAGAGAGAGAGACCCTCAGCTGCTGGGAAGTCCTTGCCCCAACTTGATCCTCCCACACAATGAGAATCTCATATCCTTGACACAAGTTTCCATCAAATCCCCCCGAGAAATGGGAGGGGATTGGAGAGCCCATCTTGTCATGTACCATTAATAGAGTACACTGTACTCAGCCAAAAAAAAAAAAAAAGGTATTTTCAAAGAATAAATCATTGATTGTAGAAAATTTTATCATTCTGTTCCCAGCCTCATTTCTGTCACCAAGTCCGTGTTTTCTGACTACTAATCTTTCTTCCGTATTCCCATTTTTGCATTCTAGTCACCCAGTATTAGTAATGTATCTTGGTGGTATGTTCAATTGATTTTCAATTACAAATATTAGTAGAAGTCATCTATTTCCTCCTATTGGCTCTGGTTTTTAGTCCATAAATTTGAATGATAGCTGTATTTGTAGGTCTTCCTTTTACTTGTATGGATATTATCCTGTCACTCAGTTCACTGTATTTCAAGATGGATCTAGAAATAGTTTTTTTTGCCATTTAAATGAGACCCTATTTTTCCTCACCTTTTAATCTCCAGCATAGTGTATCATAGGATTATCTGATTCAAAATGTTTGATGCCAGTTTATTTCATTTTGCCAATGTCTAGTATGCAAACATTTATACATTCCATTTCTTCCTTAACAATCTCCAAGTTTCCTACATTCATACTTCTCACATTCCACGTTCCAATCACTTGTGTCTGTTTACAACTGTCCCTTTTCCTTTGTGATTTCCAATATTAAGGGTCAGCTTCTGGTGTCATATCTGCTAGTCTGATCTAAGTGTGCTCTGTTGTACATAGGATTTTCAAAGGTCTGTTATTTTGGAAGTGGGGCTAATCCTTCTCCCTAGTCTGTCTTAATTTGGGTGCTCAGCTTTAGAGCAATGGTTGACAGACAAGCATTTTACACAAAAGAGCTGATGAGAGTATGTAGGAAACCATCCTGGGGACCAACCCCTTCGAAGCATATCTTGTATTCCTACCCTCACGCCACCCTGCTGGCATCTAGCTCAATTCTCTCTCTCTGCTCCTTCAGCATTCTCCATCCCTTGCTCCAAGCCACCTCTCATTTGATGTCTCAGGCTTCTCACCAACTCTGTCTTCCCATTTCCTCTACACTCCCCTGAGATATTCATGGTCCTGGTTCAAAGGTAGCAGTCCCCAGTCGTTGGATGATCTCCCCATGACAGAGACGTCTCCACATAGCAGGAAGTCTCCATGCAGAGGGTGGTCATTAAAAGTTGTTGTTGTTGTTATGTGCCGTCGAGTTGTTTGTGACTCATAGCGACCCTATGTACAACAGCCCTAAACCGTGCTCTATCCTGTGCCAATCTCATTGCCTCTGACACACCCATCCT
>NW_006399872.1:7419249-7426662 GCF_000299155.1 Elephantulus edwardii
ATTCTGCCTAAAGCATCCTTGATTGTAGCAACTCGAGGTTTGGATTTGCTCTTCAGTTCCTTGAGCTGAAAAATACCCTTGTGTCAAATGTTATATTTCACCTGATTAGGAACAAAATATTGATTATCAGAACATTATAATTTAGAAAACACTGTTAACGTACTTTCAACAGAACAGAGTAGGGTACAGTGTGGTTGTACATAGGGTTGCTATGAGTCACAATTGACTCGACAGTACATGACGACAACAACAACAACAACAAACTAACTAATGTTAATTTTTAGGAATAGCCAAGGTTCTTAAGCTGCCTATTAGTATAACAATGTTATCATAGTAGAAACATGGTTGGTACAGTTCCTTTGAATAGTCTTGGTGGATTCACTAGTGCTTACCATATAGCAAAGGGAAAATATACTTCACACAGAGCAGAACTACTCAGATAATAGAAATTCACTAAATAAAAACAGCCCTTAAAATAATGAACTTACAGTATTTAAGTATTCTTTAGTGATTAATATGGTTTTTTATTATTCAGAATTTTTTTTGTATTACATTTTTTATATTACAAGCTTTCACTACAAGTTACATGTTAACTACAAGTGGAAAACTTGCTCTATCCAGTACTCTCCTCATGATGTTTTCCTTGATAAAGGCCATTCTGTGTCACTACATCTCATTAAGTAGCTTCCTCCTTTTATCATTTCCTACCTTTCCAAGCATGATGTCTTCTTCCCAGGGACTGACCCCTCTTGACAACATGCCTAAAGCACGTGAGACAAACTTCCTCCAAGCAATTTTAGGAATATATATATATTCCTAAAATGTGTCCCTCATCTAGAAGAATAACATCTTAAAATATAGAAACATCAACAAGGAATATCAACAAAGACTTTTCAATAGCCTGAAATTTGAGTTTAGAATATAATTCCTTGTCTGATTAGAGTTCAATTTTGTTCTACTATGCATCTTTGTTTCTATTTCATGATTAACTTTCAGCAATATCTTTGTTTATTTTGTTGCTCCTGATTTAGAAATGTGGTGGCCTATGTTCTTTTACTATGCCATCAATTGTTTTTCTAAAGAGTATTGAACGTGCCATGTACCACCAAGGGAACAGACAGGTCTGTCCTGAAGAATGTTAAACAAAGTTTATCCTTGGAGACTAGAATTTTTAAACTCTGTCTCGTATACTTTGGTCACATTTCCAAGAGGGACCGGTCCTTAGAAAAAGACAACATGTGCAGAAGGTTGGAGGGACAGCCCAGGCCAGAAAGAGTTTGGATGAGATGCATTGATACAGTAACTGTTGGAATGGGGGTAGGTGTGTCTGAAGTCAATGAGACTGGTTAAGGATAGGCAGGATTCAGAGCTATTGTACATAGGGTCACTATGAGTTGCAAGGAACTGGTTGACACATAACAACAAGAAGAAGAAAGACTGAAGAAGAACTGTTGCCTTTGCATTGTAATGTTGTTGAAAAGAATGTAATATACCATGGAGTACCAAAAGAACAAATTAAACTTTTTGCAGAAAGTATAACCAGGATAATCCTTAAAGAAACTTCATCTCACCTACTTTGGGTATGTTGTTAGAAGAGAACAGTTCTTGGAAAATAATATCATGATGGGAAAGGTAGAGGAGAAAGCAGAAGAGAGGACATTAATAAGATGGATTGATGCTGTAATTCAATAGTGGGCTGGAACAAGGCAGAAATTGTAACAATGGCAGAGCGTAAGGCCATGTTCAGGTCTTTTATTCAGAGCGTTGTTACACATTGTAGTTGATTCAACTGCAACTAATAACAGCCTAACAAATATTTTTCTAGATAATGTTGTTATTGTTATTTGCCATGAGTTGGAATCAATCCATACCTGACTCTCTAGTGAGTTTTTTAGAAGCAGTAAAATCAGACAGGAGGAGATTGTCCATTCTTCTCTTGTCAAGCATCTGGTGGATTCATATTGTGTGCCTTTGGGATCACAGCACAACTTCTTACCACTAGGCCAACAGCCAAATTCACTTTTCCTTATTTCTTTTTGAGTTATTAATTTGTCTAATTTTTAATTGCTGTTGCTGCTGTTTAATGTCGTCGAGTCATAGACGACTCATAGCGACCCTATGAATGAACAGCCTGAGCACTGTTTGTACATAGAGTTTCCGGAGGCAAGCCATTTCAGAAGTGGATGCCGCTCCTGCTTCCAGGCTTGATTTAGTCGGGAAGCTCCAGCCAACACTGTCCTCCATGGGTGCCCATTACCACGATTGGCACATCACTGTCACAGTCTTCAGCATCACAGCAACCATGAGTTACCTCTGTATAGCAACACACAGACCAGTGCTATACCACCTAGAAGAATGTTTGACAGGAAGACAATTTGAACCTGGCCCGTGGGCCACAGGCCCAAGGGACTTTGAGTTTAAGGCTGCCTCCTGGTTCAAACCCTAGGCCCAGGCTGGCTAGCTTCACTCCAGGGACAGAGCAAACCTGCACGTCAAACACATTCCCAGAAAAGCAGTCGACTCCAAAAGCTTGCCACGATTCCTGTACTCCCAGCACCATGCTCCTTCCTTCTGGCAAGGAGAGCTTCCCAAGAGCCTGGGAGCCTGAGAGGAGGCAGCCAAAACCAAGAACAACATAGCTGCTTCTCAGTCCTGCATTAAAATAATGTAAATTTTACTTATCATAATGAAACATCTCAAAGACAAACCCCTCATAGCTGACCATTTAGTTGGTTTTCTGGGGCTGTCAATCACAAAGGATATTACCCATCTTTTTCCCTTGGGGTCATGGGTGGAATTATACCATGAGAGAGGGACAAACATTGGGTTAATGTTCAACTTTTTATAGATTATGCCACCAGAGTTACTATATTAAAGTAAAATAATCTTTAAGCAGTGCAAGACATTTTTTTGGGAGAGAAATACCAAATAATTCAAAGACATACTATTAAGGAAAGCCTCTCCATCATATGAATTCATAAGGAGTCATTCCTGATTATATAGTAATTTTGCTGTCATCAGGTCAAATATGACTCATTGTTAGTAGGTGCTGTGAAATCAATCATCTGTCACTTACAGTGACCCTGTATACAACAGAACAAAGCACTGTCTTATTTCTGTGTCATCCTTACAATAATCTTTGCTGGTTTTGAGCCTATCATTAAATAGCCTGTATCAACATTTCTCCTTGAATTTTTTTCCCCAATTTTTTCATGGACCTTCTAGGTTACCAAGCCAGACAAATGTCTTCAGAGACTGGCTTCTCTTGACAAATTTCTTAGAGTATACAAGATAAATTGTTACTATCCTTGTTTAAAAGGGCATCATAGATTCATTGCTTCCAAGGCAAAATTGTTTATTCTTTTGGTAGTACACAGTATATTTCAATATTCTTAACCAGCACCACAATTCAGAGGTACCAATTCTTCAATTTATTACTTCACCGTCCAACTTTTACATATAAATGACAGTGATTGAAAACACCATGGCTTGAGTGAGCTCGAAATTATGCCTCAAAGTGACAATGTTATCTTCAGCAATTTAAAGAAGTCAGACTTACATTGACCCAGTAATTATATATTTAATGGGTAGCTACCATTCAAGAGTTTAGAAAAATATGTATAGCAAAGATTCTACTTTACAGAATATATCTTTGGAAGATTATACTAAAATCAGCAACATTAGCAACTAGGCTACTGGCAAAGCTTTGATTCAATAATCACTGATATAAATAAATAATTTGAGTTTCACATTAGATGTTGAAAATTTAGAATATTGTATCTTATTCTCAATACTTTGGTGGTACAAATTTAGAGTCCTTGAATGGATGCTTACCAAGAGGTTGAAACTTCATGTCTACCCCAAGATCCTACAGAAGGAAAACTTCAGAAAATGAAGACACTGAAAAACTACCCAGCATAAATCTACTCTTGTACAGATGGAAGTATGTGAATTAAAAATCAACCATTTTTGTTTATAGTATGGAAGAATCTTTTCAACATAAAGCATTTATGACTTGTACAGATGGAATGATGTGAATTAAAAAGCAACTGTTGTTGTTTATAATATAGAAGAATCTTTTCAGCATAATGCATTTATGATTTATTGCTAGATTTTCTTTCAGAAGGTAACTTTTCTCTGGTAAAATCTCTAACTATAACCTCATAAACTAAGACAATACGTCTTTCAAAACTATCTTTAAAAAACCCCACTTATCTTTATGGAATCTGCTGAAATAGGTTTCATTTGAAACTGTTATTATGTATCCTTTCAGTAAATCACCAGAGAGGAGATTGACCATCTTTCCCTCCTAAAGCAGCTAATGGATTTGAGTTGTTTTTCTTTGGCTTGGCAACACAACTCCTCACCACTAAGTATTCAGAGCTCCCTTCACTGAAGCTAGTAACTCTAACTCTAGGCTCCATTTATCATGTTTACGTACACTGCGAGATTTTCCCAAAGGCGTGAAGTTTGAATCCACCAGCTGCTCCAGAGGAGAAGATGGACAACAATGTTTCACTACGATTAACTGCGTCTGAAAACCCACCAGAGGGTCAGGAATGGTCAGTTCTGACTGGTTGGTATGCAATAACATTGCTAGATAGATATGCTTATTACTTTGCTGTTTTGTGTTGTTCTTGTTGCTGTAAATAAAGAGATGATTAAGCACTTGTTCTTGTTGTGAGCTTTTGAGTCAAAACTGACCCGTAGTTGATCCTCCAGTAGGTTTGGAGAGGCAGTAAATTGTATGGGAGGAGGTTGCCCATTCTTCTTCCATGGAGCACATAGCTTTAGGATTGAAGTGCTTCATGAGCTAGTATTTTTCAACATATACTTTCCTTTATGATATATTTGATGTCTATCTATGCAATGTGGAAGGGATAAATTTAATACTTTTTTAGTTAGTTAAGCTTAACCTTGCTTTTGTGTCATTTTAATTTTTCTAAGCAGTTTTCTAAAAGACCCATTAACCTCTGACTGAGATAAAGTTAAATTAATACATAAACCTTAAGACTATCTAAATAGTCAAAGTTTCCTCAGGTACTGCCTTTTGGTCTTATTCCAAATTCTAGACAACACTTCTTAAGAGATTTTGAGAAATATCTGCATGACATGTACAGTGGATATATTAAGTTTTCCCATATTTAAAGAGCTAAATTTTGTTTATTTTTATTATAATTAAATATCATAACTTTTCTATTGAAATTATTCTCTGTTGTTATTTTTGATTGACAAGATAAAAATTCTTTGGAAACTTGAAGTTAGTATGTCACAGTAAAAGTCACAATGTACTATTTGAATTACTTTCAAACATTTGTTGGCAAAAAAAGACTTTGGTCAAATGTATGCTATAAATAATACATAAGTCTCACTGCTACCATCAATTTGATTTGAATTAATAGCAAATTTCTGGTTCCTGATGTTGTAAAGCAATTGGGAAGAGACTACATTTCTTTCTCCTTTAGAGCTACTGGTGGATTTGAACAGCTAGAGATGCACAGTTTTTTTGGTTAGCCACACAACATACTACAGACTACACTACCAGAGTATCAGCGTGTTAAACTTTACCTTCCTAAGAGATTTTTCACACAAAATATCTAAGATTCCAATTAGTTTTATTCATTCTGCGCACAATTGTGAGAATTATTTTCACAAGTGCAATAACAAAACTCTAACTTTTGACTAATAACTGTTGGTTGTTGTCAGGTATTATCTAGTTAAGTACAACCTAAAGCTACTCCATGAAAAACAGACCTGAACCATGTCTTATCTCAAGCCATCCTTAGCAGTGAGGTGGTTGTTTCTTGTTAGTTTGTGGTTGGTTTTATAATTTTTTTATATTGGTTGTTTACTTACAAAGTTATATATATATATATTATTATTATTTATATATTGTTTTTCACACCAAATATTTCCCATTTTCTTTACCTACCCCTCTCTCCACCTATCAAATTGTGTGACCCTATTATTAACAGCCCACCAGCCCACCCATGGATGTATTCTGTCTCCATGCCTTTTCAAACTATATGCAGAACAGATCATCCAGGAGGCTGGGCTGTATAAGGAGGAATGTGATATCATGATTGGAGAAACATTCATCAACAACCTGTGTTATTCAGATGACACAACCCTGCTGGATGAAACTGAGGAAGACCTGAAGTGCTTGCTGCAGAAGCTAAAGGACTGCAGCCTTCAATACAGATTGAAGCTCAACATCAAGAAAAGATTCTAGCCACTGGGCCGACTGGTAGCATCATGATAGATAGTGAAGAGATTGAGATTGTTAATAGTTTTAGTTTGCTTGGCTCCATAATCAGCACTCTTGGTACCAACAGCCGGGAAATCAAAAGATGAATTTAATTTGGAAAGTCTACCCAGAGTACTAAAGAGTAGTGACATAAGTATAGAGATTAAGGTGCACCTGATCCAGGCCCTAGTCTTTGTAATCACTTGCTATACATCAGAGAGCTAGACAATGACTAGGGATGATAGGAAGAGAATTGATGCCTTTTAAGTGTGATGCTAAAGACGAGTATTGAATATACTGTGGACTGCTAAGGAGAAAAAACAGGTCCGACCGGGAGAAGGTTAAACCAGGCTGCTCCTTGGAGTCAAGGATTCTGAAGCTTTGTCTGACATACTTTGGACATGTTACAAGGAGGAACCAGTCCCTGGAGAGGAACAGCCTGCTTGGGAGGGTGGAGGAACAGCACAGGAGGGAAGATCCTCTATGAGATGGATTGATTCAGTCACTGGGGCAATGGGGTAGGTGTGTCAGAGACAATAAGATTGGCACAGGACAGAGCAGGGTTTAGGGATCTTGTACAAAGGTTGCTATGAGTAGCAAGCAACTTGACAGCACATAACAACAATAACAACAACCACACTACCCATCTTCACATATCTGTTCCCACCTTCCCCCTGCCTTGGATCCTCACACACATTCTACAATATTGGGCACATACAGAATTTGTCTTTATGGGACTGAGTTACTGTACTCAGCATAATGCTCTCTAGCCCCTCCCAAGTTATGTACTGATTTACGAAATCACTGCTCCCACATATATGTAGCATTCCATAGCGTGAATGTACCATGATTTCTCAACCCATTCGATTATGGTTGGAAATTTGGGCTCTTTCCCTGTTCTTCTGATGGTGAATAAATGCTGCTGTGAACACTGATGTACAAGTTGCTTTGCCTCAGTTCTCATTTTCTCAGGGTACTGCATTTCCAACATGCCAAGAAATCTGGAGAACAACCACTTGGCCAACTGACTGGAAGAGATCTATATTTGTTCCCATTCCAAAGAAAGGTGACCCAAGTGAGTGTGGAAACTACAGAACAGTGTCATTGATTTCACATGCAAGCAAGATTCTACTGAAGATCATCCGAAAACTATTAGAACAGCACAT